>NW_023246958.1:0-2398 GCF_002007445.2 Ailuropoda melanoleuca | reverse complement strand
ACACAAGCAGGGGGAGTGGGAGAGGAAGAAGCAGGCTCATAGCAGAGGAGCCCGATGTGGGGCTCGATCCCTTAACGTCAGGATCACGCCCTGAGCCAAAGGCAGACGCTTAACCGCTATGCCTCCCAGGTGCCCCTAGATCAGTGTTATTTATTTGCACAAATAAGCAAGTGCCATTAAAAGAATCCTGTTTTCAGATTTCAAAGCAATCAGATTTGAGAAAGCAGTGTGGGTCCTGACAGTCCATGGCTAACCCTATAATAGTAGGTGTTCACGTACACCATTTAATGGACTTTTAATTTCCCTGTAATTTAGGGAGATAAAAGGAGCAAAACATGGCAGATAAGGAATTATGGTATTCCAGAATTTAGAAAAAAGTGCATTATTAAGTGTGAAACGTTCAATTATAAGAAAGAGTGGAATTACATTTTCTACTGAATATGTTAAATATAAATTTTCTCATTTCAATACTTTAATATGAATTTCTGAAGCTTTAGTGGAGTACGATATTTCTTTGTTTTTATTTTTTTAACCTGTATATATTGGAGGAATTTAACTACATTTTTAAGCAATAATCCACAGACATTATAAACATAATTTCGGTTCTTAGGAAGTTAAAGTGCAAAATACAGTTATTAGTCAGATATTCGCCACCAAAAAGCTATTAGATATAATGAGATAAGTCAGAAGGGTGACCAGTTACAGAATAAATATCAAAATCAGTAACATTTCCATAGAAGAACACTAATCAAAAAAACAATGAAAAAATTATTATTCCATTCACATTAACAACAAATACACTTAAAAGAATGGGAAATAAATACAACGAGCAAGATACAGGCTTTCGCCAAGCAAATCACAAAATTTTCCTACGGGATATGAAAGAGGACTTGAAACCCACTGACTTATTTCTAGCTGGTAAGATCTAATAGCCAAGTTCTCCTGAATTAACTTGTAAGTTATATAAATTCTATCAAAATTCACTGGGATTTTATGTTTTGCCTTTACAAAATGATTCTATGTTCGCGCAATGAAGTATAAACTAGCAAAACCTCTGAATGTGCGTATCCGTGCATGAACGTGTGTGCATACACAGCTGAGCCTTGAACAGTACGGGGTGAAGGATGTTCACCCCCATGCAGTCAAAAATCCATGTATAACTATTGGCGCCCCCAAAACATAATTACTAATAGCCTCCTGTTGACCAGAAGCCTCACCAATAACACAGTTGATGAATGCCTACTTAGTATATGTATTATATACTGTATTCTTACAGTAGAGTAAGCCAGTGAAAAGAAAATGTATTAAGAAAACCATAAGGAGGAGAAAATACATTTATAATACCTTACTGTAAAATTTTCACATACAAGTGAACCCCTGCAGTTCAAACTGAGTTGGTCAAAGATCAGGTGTATATAGAAAGAGAATGGTGAGAGGAGAGTTGAATTTTTATGTATTTCTGGTTATGTTTTATAAAGCTAAGACACTCTACAAAGTACCATATAGGTTCAATGGTAAAGAGACAAAACAATGAATGCATTGGAAGCTCACAAATCTATCTACTTTATTTAATATATGATATTTAATATATAGTATTTAATATGGTATTTAATATATGATAAAGGTGGTATTTTGAATCAGTGAAGAAATAACAAACTGTTCATTAAATTGTTCTGGCACACCTGGGGCAAATTATCACTATCCTCATTTTACCAGCGAGGAAAGTGGAAAAGAGAGGTTAGGTAACTTGCTCATAGTCACACAGTTAGTAGGAAATAGATCAAGGACTAAACTCAGGCAGGCTTACTCCAGAGTCTGAGCCTTTATCTGAGCCTTTACACTGTCTCTTCCTCGTACTTGATTTTTGCAACAATCTCATTTTACAAATAAAAAAACTGAACAACAGAACAACTTCCTAAGATTACATATCAAGTAATTCAGGCCCTCAGCATAGTTATCTGATTTTTCAAAAATATTGTTTGCCCATTAAATCTAAATTTATAAAAATCTAGATCTTTGGAAGTGGTCAGATTATTTTTATAAAATAGTCTCATCAATTCTTACTAACTACCTAATACAGTGTTATTTCTAATATTTGGATGAACTGTGAGAAAGAGGAGATGTCTAACAGCATCAACTATGGTCTTCCAATTTAATAAAAACATGGATAAAAATTATCTTTAATAAAAACATGGATAAAAATTATCTTTATATTGCATAAAATTCTCCATATTGGGCCCAGTTCAGATTTCACCCTCTTTGAGAGTACTTTTGCAACTTTATTTTACTTCTATCCCCAACCCAATGATAAAATAAATTGTTCCCTCTTCATTATACTGTTTTTCTTTCTTTCTCTCTTTTTCTTTTCTTTTTTTTTTTTTTTTTTAGCACCAACCCC
>NW_023246957.1:0-2397 GCF_002007445.2 Ailuropoda melanoleuca | reverse complement strand
TTTAAAAAAAAAAAAAAAAAAAAAAAGAAAATGGGCAAAAGATATGATCAGACATTTCAATGAAGAGGGCATACAGATGACAAATAAGTGTAATGAAAAGTTGTCCAACGTAAGTGGCCATTAAGGAAGTGCAAATAAAATTTAAAAAATAGTAGCAAATGCTAGTGAGAATGCAGAGAAATGATCACTCATTGCTGGTGGGACTATAAAATGGTATAGCCACTCTGAAAATAATTTGGCAGTTTCTTTAAAAACTAAACATGCAACTGCCATATGGATGAAGGATAATTGGAAGGCACGGACAAGCCGTCCCCCCCACCAAGAGGAAACCACCCTTAAAAGGATTTTACACCACCCTGGAAAGAGCCCTCCCCCCTTTCCTATACTGAAAGATAGGTGACAAAAACCTGATCGGATGATAGGCACGGGGAGGGTTACTCAGATTAAAACAGCCTGTCAACAAGCCCACAACAAGCCCACAACAAGCCCAACAAACCCTAGACTTAGAAACTCCAGTGGCAACCCTCTCAGGTCCCCTTCCTCCTTGGGAGCTTTGTGCTATCACTTTGCTATCAATAAACCTTGCAGCCACTGTCTGCTCTACCTCTTCATTCTTTGAAGTGGCGTGACTAAGAACCGCAGGCACCAACAGAGAAAAAATCCTGCAACAACATGACCCTGCAACTGCACTCCTGGGCATTTATCCCAAAGAAACGGAGATTTATGTTCACAAAAAAACCTCTTTACAAATGTTTATAGCAGCTTTATTCATGCTAACTCCAAAGTGGAAACAACCCAAATATCCTTCAATATGTGAATGGTTTTAAAAAGTGGTTTCATTTTATTAACACCTTTTTTGAGCACTTCTATTGCAATAAAAAGGAACAGTATTGATAGAGCCTGAATGAATCTTCAGAGAATTATGCTGAGTAAAAACAATCCCAAAAGGTTATGTACTGTATGATTTCATTTATATAACATTCTTGAAAGGACTAAGTTATATAAAAGAGTACAGGTTAGTTGCCAGAGATTAAGGGAAGTGGGTGTGGCTATAAAAGGAATCTTGGAAGGGATGGAATGGAAATGCTCTGTATCTTGACTATATTAATGTCAGTGTCTGGGTTGTAATATTGTACTACACTTTTGCAAGATAATTCCATTGGGAGAAACTGGGTGAAGAGTAACCAAGATTTCCCTGTATTATTTCTTACAACTGCACACTAATCTATAATTATCTCAAAACAGTTTAATTTTAAATACCTAATCTTGCAGCATGGCCTTTCCTTCCCCTCCAGTTTAAAACCCTCCAGTGGTTTCCCATTGTTTTTAGGATAGGAGATCCTGGAATGCTATGATCTGTCCTCCCAGGCTCCCTCCAGGCTTTCCCCGCTCCATCCGGACATGGAGAACAAAGGCAAAAGGAAACAGTACATCAAATTAATTTCCTTACAATTTGCAGCCCATTGACAAATACTTGAGACAGGCAGGGTAGAACTCTCATGCAGGAATTTATCTTAAAGTTAATGCTTTGCTAGAGGTAAAAAGCAACCCCAGTTTGACCATAGCGGGACCTCCAGGATCCTGGAAGTCTTCTTTAACACTTGAAAATCCTTTCGGAAATTTTTGTTTCTACCCCTACCCCAACTTAAAAGTATATAACCAATCCCAGTGCAGCTGTTTCTGCCCAGAGGTCCTTTCCCCATGCTTTAATAAAACCATCTTTTCTGCACCGAAAACGTCTCAAGAATTCTTTCTTGACTCTTAGCTCTAGGACCCCAACATCACATCACTTCCATACTGGCACTTTCAGTTTCCCGACTAGACCTACTATCTACTAGAGTTTTTGCAAATGCTGTTCCTACCTGAACTGTGCTTCTCTCTCTTCTATTTAACTCCTACTTACCAGAAGGCTGAAATCTTTAGGACAGGCTCCCCTAACTTCTTTGACTAAGTCAAAATCTCCTATAAGCTCTTCTTGCCCAGTGTTTTCCTCTTTGGTAGTACTTCCATTCACCGCTGCACTTCTGCATTTGCACGATTACTTGATGAATGCGTCTTCTTTACTAGACAGGCAGTTTCACGAGGGAAACTGTATCTGTTAGTTACAATGTTTGCAATGTAGCTGGCTCCGCACCTAGAATGCTCAATGAGAGCGGTATTTAGAAATTGAAGAACCGAATGAATGCCCACAAACGCGTGCGGCTCTCCAGGCCGGGCGCGTCGTATTCGCGTTGCGCGTGTATTACGTCACTTCCTCCCGGAAGACACTTTTTCTAGAGGAACCACTCAAATTCCTGTCGCTCTTCAAACTCCCTCCGTCGTGGACATGGCTCTGCCGCCCTTCTTCGCCCCGGGTCGCCCAGGCCCGCCGCCTCCGCCTCCCGCTCCCTTCGGCTG
>NW_023246956.1:0-2397 GCF_002007445.2 Ailuropoda melanoleuca | reverse complement strand
CCTTTTTTTTTTTTTTTTTTTTTTTTTTTTTTTTTTTTTTTTTAAAGATTTTAAGTAATCTCTACACTCAGTGTGGGGCTCAAACCCACAACCCTGAGATCAAGAGTCTCATGCCCCGCTGACTCAGCCAGCCAATCACCCCTTGACTTTTTGATTCTAGCCATTCTGACAGGTGTGAGGTGATATCTCATTGTGGTTTCATTTGCATTTCCCTGATGATGAGTGATGTTGAGCATCTTGTCATGTGTTTGTTGACCATTTGTATGTCTTCTTTGGAGGAATATCTGTTCATGTCTTCTGCCCATTTTTAATTGGATTATGTGGGGATTTTTGGTGTTGTATAAGATCTTTATATATTTTTTAGATAACTTCTTTCTCTTGCTGCTTTTGAAATTCTCTATCACTGCTTTTTGTCACTTTAATTATTATGTGTCCTGGTGTGGACCTCCTTGAGTTGATTTTGTTGGGGGCTCTCTGCCACCTGGATCTAGACATCTCTTTCTCTTTCCAGATTCAGGAATTTTTCAGCTTCAAATATATTCTTCAAATTTTTTGCTCCTGTTTTTTCTCCTTCTGGGATCCCTGAAATGTGAATGTTATTAATGCTTGATGATGTCGCTGAGTTCCGTTAATCTATGTTCATTTTTAATTAAGTTTTCTGTATTCTGTTTAGCTTGATTGCTTTCTACTACTCTTTCTCCAGGTTGCCGATTCATTCTTCTGCTTCTTCTAGTCTTGTATTTATTCCATCTCGTGTTTGGTTTTTTGTTTTTGTTTTATTTCTTTTTTTTGAGAGAGAGCACGCAGATGAGCATTGGCAGGGTGGGGACAGAGGGAGAGGGAGAGAGATAATCTAAGCAGGTTCCATGCCCAACATGGAACCTGATGCAGGGCTTGATCTCATGACCCTGAGATCATGACCAGAGCTGAAATCAAGAATTGGATGCTTAACAGACTGAGCCACCCAGGCACCGCCCCCCCACCATCTAGTATATTTTTAATTTCATTTACTGAGTTCTTCATCTCTGATTGGTTCTTTTTATGTTTTCTTTGTTGAGTTCTGACTGAGGTCCTCCACTCTTTTTTCAAGTCCAGTGAGTTTCTTTATGACATTAAGTTCTCTATCAGGCATATTATTTGTTTCATTTAGCTCTCTTGCTGTGATTTTTGTCCTGTTCTTTCATTTGGGACGTATTCCTCTATCTTCTCATTTAACTACCTCTGTGTGTCTGTTTCTCTGTGTTAGGAATGTCAGTTATGGGGGCGCCTGGGTGGCGCAGTTGTTAAGCATCTGCCTTCGGCTCAGGGCATGATCCCGGCGTTCCAGGATTGAGCCCCACATCAGGCTCCTCCACTGGGAGCCTGCTTCTTCCTCCCCCACTCGCCCTGCTTGTGTTCCCTCTCTCGCTGGCTGTCTCTCTCTGTCTAATAAATAAATAAATAAATAAATCTTATTAAAAAAAAAAGGAATGTCAGTTATGTCTCCTGCTCTTGAAAGTAGTGGCCTTATGAAAAAGAGGTCCTGTAGTGCCCTGCAGGGCAGTGTCCCCTGTTCACCAGAATCTGGCACTTAAGGGATATCTCCTATGTTTGTTGTGTATGCCCTACCTTTATGACTGAGCCATATTTGTCTTCAGTCCAGTCATCTTCGATGGCAGTCTTTGCCTGTTGTTGATAGGATTTGGTTCTTGTGTTAATGGGCCGGTCCGGGTCACCTTGGGTTTGAATTGTGGCATGTCAGGCATTCATCAGGGCTGCAGTAGCACCGAACTGTAGGATGCTTTCCCTCTGTTGTCCCCTGAGATACTTTTGTTGGTGGGCAGGGCCTGTAGTCAGACCAGATGTTTGTGTCCATCTCTCTGGGCCCACCATCAAATTGTTATGTGTAGTTTTCTTCCCCTTCCCTGGGGTTGGAGTTCCTTTCAGTGGTGCTGGCACACTTGGGGCTGCTTGCATATTGCCACCTTTATAGCGCTACTTTGGATGCTCTCTTGCCAAGGGTGTGTTAGATGGGTGGTTCCTAAGAGAATTTGGGTTAGGGTGTGAGGTGTCAGGAAGGTCTGTGCTGGTCTGCTCTAGGAAGAGACCTGCAGCCATCTGGGAAAACTCCTTCCCAGGCTGGCTGGGTTGGACGGGGTGGATCTGCAGAAGTCCGTGGGTTGGGGTGTGCTGTTAGCAAGCTAGATGTAGAGTGTTGACCCTACACTGGTTCTCAGAGGTGTCCATGTATCTAGGCTGTGGGTGGGATGGGGAAGGGAAATGGACCTGTCAGCTCTTTTGTTCTTAGAGAAGTCTCCCAAAGATCCCTGCCCCTCCAGCACATGCTTTGAGATTAGTCAACAAATTTCCTTCCCATATTCTGTAGCTGTTTTTCAAACTGCTGCTTTTTTTTTTTTT
>NW_023246955.1:0-2397 GCF_002007445.2 Ailuropoda melanoleuca | reverse complement strand
CTCCCCGCTTCATACCTCAATATTCAGCGCTGGAGATGTTCATTTGTAGAGATCCAGATGTATCTTCCTGCTTCTCAGGCTGATTCCGTGGATGCTCAGGCTGGCCTGGTACCTATCCAGCTTGACTCAGGGAACCGGCTGAAAAAGGGGTCCCCCACTCCTCAGCCATCTTAACTCCCTCCCCTACCCTCTTCTTTCCAGAGTTAAAGGACATTCTGATTTTTCCCCTATAGCCTGACCCAGAACCTCACATAAACGGAATTATTCATGTGTTCTTCATATAAATAGAATTATGTATGTGCCCTTTTTGTAAGTCTTTAAAAAAGTTACTGAGCATAATGCTTTTGAGATTCATTCATATTGTATATTAGTCATTCATTGTAGATGATTTTATGTTCCATAGTATGGATATGGCACAGTCCATGGTTCTCCTAATGATGGACTCCTGGAATGTGTCCAACTTTTTATTATTATGAATAAAACTGCTATGAACATTCTTATATGACTTTTTGTGAATATATGCTTTTGTTTTGGGGTCATAACTTACATCTAGGTTAATTTTATAAGAAATATCCAGAAAGGGGCACTTGGGTGGCTCAGTCAGTTAAGCCTTCAGCTCGGGTCATGATCTTGGGGTCCTGGGATTGAACCTCATGTCAGGCTCTCTGCTTAGTGGGGAGTCTGCTTCTTCCTCTCCCTCTCCCTCTGTGCTTTCACTCTCTCTCTCAAATAAATAAATAAGATCTTAAAAAAAAAAAGAAATAGGCAGATAATTTTTAAAGTAGTTATGCCATTTAACATTCCACCAACAACATATGAGAGTTTGTGTTATTCCCAACCTTGTCAACATTTGTCATCACTTTTTAAAATTTGAGCCCTTCTAGTAGGTCCACCCATATTTAATTTGAAGAAAAATTATACAAATATACTTTTTTCATTTATTATGTAATTTCCCCATTAAGTATACCCAACTATTCTATTTCTATTTCTTTTCAAACCTTCCTTAAGTGGTTGGAGATACCACTTTGTGTTAATATCTGGGCCAAATGTACCTTATTTGCATAACAATGAGAGAGCTTGGAAATTAGGGAAAATAACTCTTCTGTATAGATATAGTGGAATCTTTAACTCATCATCTTGAAAAAGCTAGATTTCTTTCTCATAACCAGAATCCTTTCTTAAAACAACATTGACAAGTGGCCATCTATATTCTGCTTGACATCACCAATAATAGAATTATCTACTTTACATGGTATCCTGTTCCATGTCTAGATATTCGTGTTTAGCTGATGTTGAATAACTCCAACATGATCTTTAGTTTTAAAAAATATATCTGATGACAATGTGATATATCATTCATTTATCCATGTGTGTATGTACTTTTATAACAAAGATAGCCACATATTCCAGACAGTTTCGAGGCAAGGTGTTCAGGATTCAGTATTGAATAAAATCTCCTAATCTTTGTGAATCTTCTAGCTTAGAAATAATCCATTTGTTTATAATGCTAAATACTTGGTTTTGGCTAGTCTCCTTTTCAAAATGCTAACTAGCACTTGTAGGTGACTTTTACCAGCTATACAGATGTATTTATAGCAATCCCAGGGATTTTTTAAATCCAGGTTTTCATTTAAAAAATTTATGAAAATAATTAACTATTGAACATATAGAATTTATTACATGATTACTATAAATTTCATTATAAACAATAAAGTATGCATAATATAGAATGGTGTCTGATATCAAGTTCTAACCCTTTCTCACAGAGCAATTAGTAAGACCCTTTGACTAGGTGTGGACCAGAGCACCGCTTTGGTCATGGTTAATTTGAATTTCTCTTCTGGAGCCACCATATTCTGCTAAAACTTTTCTGAACGCTTCGATCAGTTTTTGTCATTTGCTGTTCGAGTGTCCTTGTCCTATACAGATTGCTTCTTCAATAACCCAAAGGACTCTATTCCCAAAAATGCTATTTGAGAATACCCCATTGACAATTTAAGATGTCATAGATAAAATGCTATTTTTAAAATCTTTACTAGAATAATAATGCCCATTAAATGAGAATAAATAATTATTTGAAACAAGAATACTGTTTTCTTACACTCTTACATATTTTCCATCTCTAGCATGTTAAATATTTTTAAATTAAAAATTCCCTAAAATGCCAATGCTTGTCTAATTAATGTTGTACTTTCTTCAGATAAGAAGTGTATTAAAATGCATTTTCTACGACTTGGCTTGTGTTCTGTAAACATACTTACAATAGCTGATTTAAGGTCTTTGCCTAGAAAGCCCAACACCTGGGCTTCCTCAGGGAGTTTCTACTGGCTGCTTTTTTCCCTGTGTATAGACCATACTTTCTTGATTCTTTACATGTCTCTACATGTGATTTTTTTT
>NW_023246954.1:0-2396 GCF_002007445.2 Ailuropoda melanoleuca | reverse complement strand
TTTTTTTTAAGATTTATTTATTTATTTAAGAGAGGGAGCAGGAGTGGGAGGGGCAGAGAGACAGAGAGAATCCCAAGCAGACTCTGCACTGAGGACAGAGCCCAGTGTGGGGCTCAATCTTAACGACCATGAGATCACAACGTGAGCTGAAACCAAGAGTCCGACGCTTAACCGACTGCACCACCTGCCGCCTTATGATTCTGATGTACATCGGCTACAATAGTTTTAAATGAATCTTAGAATCACTTCAGTTAATAACTCTGTCAGAATTGTGCTTCCTTAGGAATTATGCACTTATTATGGACATTTGAGAAAGGTCAAAGGATTCTGGTTGATGACCCTATCAATCACTGTTTGCTTTATATTACTTGAAGATAAACACGTGCTCTTAGATCCCCAAATTATCCTAGTAAGTAGCCAACACCCTCAATTCACTTCTATAAGGGAAAGCTGTGGCAACAATTCACAAATGGCTTGTAAGGACAAAAGTTATGGAATGGTAGAGTGCTCTTGGATTTCAATTTACATGATTGACGCTTCTTTCAAATGCTCCACAATTCATACAGACAGAAACAGATGGGCCATCTGTTTTCAAGTTTCTCATCTCTTTATAGCTCAGACATAGTTGTGATAGCCAAACATAAAGGGGAAAAATGGCATTCCCCATATATGGTTTGCCGTCTCTTATTGTCTCCCTTTCAAGGTTAAACTTTTTTTTATGAAAAGGATATTCCAACTTCTAAGAGCACAGCAGAGCTTCTATCCATACATTCACTCTATGTGTGGATTTATGCAGATTTATGTGGGACTATTTTGCATTATAGCGTTAGGAAAGTCCATTGATTCAAACTTCCAAAACAGAGAAGCCATAGAGAATCTCCTTGGTCTCTCATGTCTCCATCTCCTCTGAACACATTTCAGTCTCTAACAGTCCAGGTGGGAGTTTAGTAGGGGAAGGATTTATTCTTATAAGGAAAAAAGTGTTAAGTCAGGGGCAAAAAAAGGGTATGACAATATGGTCTTATCAAGAAAATCAACCCTTATTAGTTATATTGTTTCTATCCTTAAACATTTAAAAGTGTGTGTTTAAATCCTCATTGGGTTTTTAAGACAAGATTTTATTGAGGTATTGACACCCCGCAGATGACAAACCTTCATATCCTATAAAATCACTTCTCAAACAGAAAAATCTCACCCAAGAGCTCTCTTCGAACAGCAATGAAAATTTGGGCAAATCCTGGTGATACATTGATTAAGAAGCTTTATATAAGTGTCTGTTCTCTGTGCAGAATTTTCTTGTATCTACGGAGTTCCGTCCTCCTCTACTTCCCGAGGAGCTTCGAAGACTTTGTCTTCCCCACAGTGGTACAGGGGCAAAGAGCCATAGTTCAAAGATGATAAGTCACAGTGCTGGTTGTGTTAATATCAGAAATGTTGTTTCACACGTGCCTCCTTGGTTTTTTCCTCAGAGGTTTTTTTCCTGTGGTAAAATATGCATAACATTTACCACTTTTAAGCACATTTATGTGTACAATTCAGTGGAATTAAGTACATTCACATTTTTGGGCAACCATCACCACCAGCCATCTCCAGAAACTTTCCCTCTTCCCAAAACAATGAAACCATCAAACGTTTGTTGTCCTTTCCCTCTTTTACTGTCTAGCACCTTATAACCACTGTCCTACGTTCTGTCTCACGAATTTGCCAATGCTAAGTACTTCATTTAAGTTAAGGCAGAGAATATTTCTCTTTTGTGTCAGGCTTTTTTCAGTTAGCATAATGTTTTCAAGTTCCATTCATGCTGTAGCATGTGTCAGAATTTCACTCCATTTTAAGTGTGAATAATATTCTGTTGCATGTATACCCACATTTTGTTCACCTGTTTATCTGATGATAGACATATGGGTTATTTCCACCTCTGGCTATTTAAATAATGTGGCTGTGAACATGGGTGTACAAATATCTCTTCAAATTCCCTGCTTTTTCACATTTTGGGTATATCCTTATGCAAGTGGACTTGCTGAATCACATGGTATTTATATCTTCAAGTTTTTGAGAAATTGCCCTGCTCTCTTCCACAGTGGCTGCAGCAATTTACATTCCTGCCAGCAATGCACAAGAATTCAAATTTCTCCACATTTTCACCAATACTTGTTATTTTCTGTTTTGTTTTGGTACATACTAGCCATCCTACTAGGTGTGACATGGTATCTCACTGTGGTTTTGATTCACATTTTTCTAATAATTAATGATGTTGAATATCTTTTCATGTTCTTAGTGGCCATTTCTTTCTTTAGAGAAAAATCTTTTCAGGTTCTTTGCCCATATTTTTTTTTAAAGATTTTATTTATTTATTCGACAGAGATAGAGACAGCCAGTGAGAAAGGGAACACAAG
>NW_023246953.1:0-2396 GCF_002007445.2 Ailuropoda melanoleuca | reverse complement strand
CCTGGGCAAATTAAGGTGTGCTGTCAGCCTATGTCTTAGGACTCTCAGGTTTTATTTTCACTGCAGCAAATCTCTAAATGTCTTATCCTCTTCTCACCTAAGTGTTTTTCTGTGAGCTTGTCCATGCCTTAGGACTACTAGGCCTTTCATAAAACACACAAGAGTGCCGTGCAAATATCCGATAGGGTGTGAAAGCAAGATGAGTGAACGTCTCATCGAGATAATGATCACAGAACACACCCGAGATAAATGCACTCCTTCAGAAGTTGGGAAAGGCTGTGCTACAGCCTGCTTGGTACCTATGCCATGTCCTTCCTACTCTTCCCCTCACCTGCAAAGCAAACTTGAAGATAAAAGCCACCTGCTAAGAAAGGTGGCGTGGAAAAATAAAAGGATCCTGGGTTGCTGATGACTCACTCCACAATTGTGAATTGCCAACTTCAAGATGCACAACTGAATGCAATTCTTGACTTACCCAAATGCTCACTGGTGTAGTTTCTGCTTCCCACCCTGGCTCCCACTCTGCCCTCTGTGCCCCAAATCCTTTGCCATAGGAGTCCTGTTGACTCTTGTTCTCAAAACTCATCCTCTCATCCTTTGCACATGCTATTGCCTTGGCTGAGATGCCTTTCCAGCCTCGACACCTAGCCACTTCTGCCATTCTGTCAGAAACAGCTTAGTCACCACCTCCTCCAGGAAGCCTCTCCAGGCTGCACTCCCTGGATATCCCTTGCTTGCTCTCTCATGCTGTGTTATAGTCACCTGTTAACCTGCCTGCCTCCTTCAACCTATGATCAACTGGAAGGAGGGGACAGTGTGCTTTCCTCATTTTGTCATCATATACCACTATACCACTAGGGCTCACCTCATGTGAAATTAATGAATACTGAAACTCACTGGAAAGGGGAAGGTCCTCCAAGGGTCTCTGGAAGGATACCTGCTTAGCCTCTAGAGGCAGAAGTCACAAAATGGCAGTTACTCATGCTCCATCAATAGGATCTGGGCCATTATCCTATTATACCTCCTCAGGGACCTGGGGGGTAAGAGGACATGCCTATTAGCAACCCCAGTTTATAGCTGGGCAAATGGAGGCACGGGGAGGTTAAAAGCCCCAGGTCAACCCAGGAGCTGGTTATGGACCTGTGATTGGAAATCAAGGCAGTCCATGTGCACCTGATGGATGTCTGTCCTCCAAGCCCCACCACCTCCAAGAACCTATCAGGCTTTCTTTGTTTTATTTTATTTTATTTTTTTTAAGTAGAATCCAAAAAATCCTCTCTCCAGATTAAGTCATCCTGGCTTCAAATATCTAAAACAGCTTCTTTTTTTTCTTCTTCACCATTTGAAATGTTTTTAAGGGTTTATTTCAAACACCTTTTTCTTTGAACTGATTGTTCAGAACTTTCATTCCACTTTGTCAGTGTTTTTTGTAGTTGGCTCTGATTTCTAAAAGGTTTTTATTTCTTCTCTATTAGCGGCCACCACCTGCTTACTGTTTGGATGGGGTTTGCTGTATTTTCTTTGCTTTCATCTATTGAAATGGATGAGAAGGACCTTAGGTAATGAATCTTGTTTCCACTTTTCCCCCTAACCTCCCCTATTTTTAACTCCTCCTGCCACTGTTAAGAGCAAGGAAAAGGATGGAAAATTCCTGGGGTGTTGATAAATCTATGGGAGTCCCTCCGCCTTTCTCCCCAGGCACGGAGAAGGAGGGGTAGGCAGAAGAGGGCACAAGTATTTCTGGGATGCTGCAGGTGTCTGGGCTGCCTTCCACACCGGACCGGCCATCCTCCTGAGCCATGGTAGGACCCACTCTGGTCTTCCTAATGGCCTTCCTGACTGGCAATGAAAAGCTGTCTTTCTTTAGCCTAATGGTGACCCATTGGCTGCATCAGGGGATGCTGGTGTCAGTGGTGACCGCCGAAGCCTCACCTTGATGGACACTAGCCTGTCCCATTTCAGGCTAATCTGCACACACTGTCCCCTACGGGAGCACCCTCTCATATAAATATATAAATATTTTACCAGTCCATCCTGCCCTTGGGGTATCAAGTTTAATGAGCTAAACATCCTCCATTTATCACCCAGCAGAACGTTATTTACTCCAAGTGAGAGGGCAAGTGACCAGCTGCAAAGATGAGTCAAAGCCTCTGGGGCACTACTCTCTCCTATGTGCTCTTCCCAAATCCTTAAGAACAATGTCCTAAACTCAGGAGTTCCACAAGCCACGTCGACACCCTTCTCCCCTGGTCTCTTCTCTCCCCCACCACATTTCAGACACCAACTTCCTCACCCACCTTTTGTCACTTTTAAGAAAAGACATTCTTCCCTTATACCTTCCCTGGTCCTGAAGCACCTGGGCCCAGGCTATTTCAGCTGCATGGGGGGGGGGGGGA
>NW_023246952.1:0-2396 GCF_002007445.2 Ailuropoda melanoleuca | reverse complement strand
TGTATTCTGCTATAGGCCGCATTTGGTGTTGTTCCATTATTTCTGCTACAACCCATCATTGCATCTGTATTCCCTGCCACTCTCTCATCTCAATCCTGATGTTTTAAGAGAGATTAATTGTGGAAGGGCAACTCCTAATGCTGTTAACAGAATCTCTAGGGCAGTCACTGAGCCACATGATACATGAATCCTGCTTGTGCATTTATTCCTTGAAAAATATTTTTTCCAAACAAATATTTTTTGTTTAGAGTAGGTGGTGGAGCAATTAGGAATTTCTCTATCTTCCTTTCCCCCTCGAACATAAGACTGTATTTAATAGTTGTTTGTATCCTGGAAGAAATAAGTGTGTAATCTGTTTTCTACCATTAATTTTCACTCCTCATGTTAAATCACTAGCACATAAATTTTGTTAATTGCAGAAATTGCTTTAAAATTTTCTCAACTAAATGTTCTCAGAACAAAATTTAGACATATTGCTGTGAACATTTCCAAAGAAAACTTAGTTTAGTCATCTCAAATCAGTGAGTTCCCTCACTGATTAAGAGCTCTTCTTTGAAACACAAACAGTCGTGTCCCTATAATCTTCCCTCCTCACAAGTTCACTAGTGACTTCATTGTCTTTTCTTCCACAGATGACTGGCACATGAGATTTATTCAATATTTTATTACTTACAGACCATGGGTAAAATAAACTAAAATTAAATTTTGAAAAAAAATTATAATTTGAGTTGTATGTGTTACTTTGAAATCAATCAAAAAATATTTTTTCTTGATTTAAGCAAATGTCACCATGAACATAAAACATTTTATTAAGGTTGTGAAACCAAAGTATTTAAAATATTATGCATATATAGAATCTTACTATCATTTATTGAATCAGGTATTTACTACATGCATTTTCCTGTCTGATATTCCTGACCACTTTATGAATTAAGTATTGAATAAAGTATTGTGAATAAAGCATTATTACCTTTGTTTCATGGACCAAGACAGATGAGACCCAAGGTTACATAGCAAGTAGAAAATAAAAAACTTCGGTCTGGCTAGTGTTAAATTTTTTTCCACTAACGCCACCCTTATTCTTTCCCAAGGTCTCAAAGAGAACATGACACACATGTTTTTTTAAAGTGTATACTACATTCCCTTCTAACCTAAAATCCAGTCACTTAAGGGGACTACTTTTAATTATGTGCTCTCATAAAACATGTTCTAGAAGCAAGTCTTCCTCCTCATCATTAATTTGAATATTTTTTAACACCTACTTTGTGGACAGTTCTAGATAAAAATGTTGATATCCTTGAAAGCATGGGAAAAAAGGACCCTGCCATTGTGGGATTTACAATCTATAAAGGAAGTCAAGACACATAATGTTATTATCTAACCTAGATTTCTTAACTGATTGTCTGTTGTTCCTCAGAGAAGATCTAAATTCATTGACAAAACTGCATGATCTAGTTTCACCTCCACCCTTTAGCTTTAATCCTTCCCAAAGATGATACTCTTTCCCCAACCCCCAATTCTAATACTTAGTCATACCGAAACCCCTGTTCTTACCCTTGCCAGTATCTCTAGCACCCCTGGCACACATTTGGCCAGGTTTGCTCTTTTCATCCTTGACTAAGCTATAAACTCACCACGGTAGTGCTTAGAACGTAAAATATGCTCAACCATTAGACTTGCAAAGACACCAATGCCTTTTGTTCTCGAAGTATTGGTTGGTCAATTGCTTGATTTTTCAAAGGAATTAATTCACTGAGGAACAAATTTTCTACAACCAAGTACAATGACTCTATGGCCATGCCTACATCAAGGAGAAGTTCACAATGTCTCTTCATGGCATAGCCTATCATGGTAAACAAAAAAAGCCTTTTGAATGTTTTTGTAGGGAATTGGTTTTTAAAATAATCTTATTAAATCAAAGAGAAACCCCTTGGTGCCGTTAAAAAAAAAATCTATGAACTGATCATACAAATTGAAACTGCACTGATTTAAGAAAATCATTTACTCATCTCATCCAATTCTATTTCCCATGCAAATATTCTCTCATAAAAGCTAAAAAAAATCCACTGATCAACTAATTATACTCTCTCATAGTTAGTAATAATGTGAGAGTACAATTAATGCAATGTAATTCTAAGTTTGGAATTTTTAAGTGAGACCAAAACTTCAAAGTTTTAAATTAGAGTTTAATGCTTTTTTCTCTTTTCCAGGTGTTAGCATTGTGTTTCTTCTAAATAAAGAGTGGTACTCATAAAATTTAACTGGAAATAAATTAAAGTTTAACACGTAATACCTGTTACCATGAAAGTCCTTGAACAAAACTTAGGGAAAAAGCTCCTTCTTATGGGTCTTGGTAATGAATTTTGGAATTCACATCTAATACTCAAAAAAAAAAA
>NW_023246951.1:0-1037 GCF_002007445.2 Ailuropoda melanoleuca | reverse complement strand
CTGGAATTGACAGCCAAAAGATTTCTAATCTCAGTCTACCAGTTGACTTTTCATATATCACTTGTTACATATGGAACAAATTATTTAACCTTCCTTTGCCCACATTCTCTGAGCTGTAAAATGGGAGTGACTGAATGAAGCGCNGTGACTGAATGAAGCGTTTGCTAATGGTGACAAATTGCTCAACCCAGAACTTACCAATAAATATTATTCATTTTTCCAACCACACCACCATCAACCACCTAAAGATAGACTTTAAAAAAGGGGTGGGAGGGGCCTGGGTAGCTCAGTTGGTTAAGCCTCTGCCTTTGGCTAGGTCAAGATCCCAGGGTCCTGGGATTGAGGCCCGCATGGGGCTCCCTGCTCAGAGAGGAGCCTGCTTCTCCCTCTCCCCTCGGCCTGCCATTCCCCCTGCTGCTCGCTCTCTCTCTTTCTCTCTCTCTGTGTCAAATAAATAAAATCTTTTAAAAAGAGAAAAGGGTGAAGAAAAGGATCCACTGACTCTCTCATGCAGCAGGTCAGCAGCACANGGGCCTGGGTAGCTCAGTTGGTTAAGCCTCTGCCTTTGGCTAGGTCATGATCCCAGGGTCCTGGGATTGAGGCGCGCATGGTTTTTTTTTTTTGACATTTAAGGTTTCATTTGAGTAGCCTTATACATGTTCTGAGAATTCTAACTTTTTTCTCCAGACTCACCACTGAACACTTTCTTTGTTTCTTTGTGCAAGTTGGACACTGCAATCCTTGCTGCCAGGATGGCATAGTCAGGGTGCTTAGTCGTCAAGGTCGCAGCTGTCTCCNAAGTATCTAGTTCCACAGTGGTGACCCCACTGTATAAGCCTTGGATTACTTTCATGGTGATCTGAGCCTATTAAAACAAAACCAAGAATTACTTGAGCTTCCCCAAGAACCACTAGCCTCCTTAAAAGAGCAATGAAGAAAACAATCAAATTTATTATAAAAAAAAAACAAAACAAAACAGACAACTTCCTTTTCTGAAAAATTATCTTTCAGGATGTTGGACTATGGGAAACTTAGGA
>NW_023246950.1:0-2395 GCF_002007445.2 Ailuropoda melanoleuca | reverse complement strand
GGGTGGGGTAGGGTAGGGTGGGGTGGTAGGTCAAGGACTGATCTGGTCTCCATTTCCACAGTTCTGTCCTTTCTAGGAGTTACGTAAGTGGAATCACACATATGTCACTTTGGGGGGTTTGCTTTTCTTGTGCATATAAGTCTCTGGGGGCTCACCAGGTGGTTGAGTGGGTCAGCAGCTCGTTCCTTTTTATTGCTGTTGGTGCTCCATGGGGAGAGTGCACCACAGTTGAACCATTCGCTTGTTGAGAAACATCTGTGTTGTTTCCACTTCCGTCGGACAGTGAATAAACCGGCTATAAACATTCACGCACAGTTTTTTGTGTGAATGTGAAGTTCTCATCTTGCTGGACTAGACGCTCAGGAGTGGCTGTTGGCACCCGGGAGCACTGGCCTCAGAGCCTGAAGAGCCCGTACTTTCCAGGATCTGACACTGAGCGAGCTGCTTTGACTCTCTGCACTTTGAGCGCCTCCTCTGAACAGGGGGCAGCCCCGTTCTACCGGGCAGCTGCGAGGACGGGGGCAGTAAGGGTGCATGCGTGTGGGCCTGTTCCTTCCTTCTCTCATACTCCATAGATTACCAGGGGACAGAGGGGGCTGCCCGCAGAGGGGAGGTCAGCCCTAGGTCCGAGGCACCGAGGAACTGGCCGGCTCTCCATTTCATCCAGGAGCTGCTCAGTGGGGTGAAGGGGGAGCCATCAAACTGGCCTTTGCCAACAAACCTTAGACAGGAAGGTGTTCAGTTCAGAAACTGTCCACTCATCTTGGGGTGGGCGGATGCAGCTATGACAGCTGGGTTACAAAGGCCACCGCAGCCAGGCTGCCTGTCCTCCCAGGGGCTCTGCCAGGACGGAATGAATCCTGGCCCTTGATGACAAGACATCTGACAAGAAACTGTTTAGATGTGACAGAGAACACATTTTAACAGCCCCAGAGAGGTGGAATTATCACAGAGTGGTGTAAAAGGAGCAAAATTATTTTGGATAAACCATGAAGGAATTTTATTACCCAGTGGCATTATAAATCAAGTTCTCTGTAAATGCAATAAAACAATTGTTTAGTCTGCATGATTCATACCACAAACCTTAGGATTCTGGGTTTTGATCTTATTGCCGCAATAAACTGTCTAGACAGCAATTAACAAACTGTTTTCCCTTCAGATGTTTGGAGCGCCGGTACAGCGGGAATCGGCACTTAGAAATCCAGGGGCTTCTTCCTGACTCCTATTAATTATCAGGTTGGGGTGAGTGGGAGAAGCTCGAATCTTGTCAGAATTAGTCTCCTAGAGTGTCCCTGTCTCTCCAGTGCCGTGTTTCACCACATAATGCTGGTGTATTGGCAGGAAATATAAATATTCAGATTTCTCTTCAACGTTGGTTTGTTGTTTTAGCATCGCTTTTAGAAAGAGGTTGCCAGAATTAATTTTTAAGAAGTTAGCGGCATGAAAAGTCTACACCGGACACCTCAGATCCTATGGGATGAGAGAGAGAGAGACTGACTATATTTTAACAGTGACAGGTCTGTATCGACTGAGGCTTCCCTAAGGGGCAGGTGCCTGACACGCAATTTAAGTCCGTTCCATGAGGGGTGCAGCTGAGGATGCCCCAAACTCTGAAAGACAAGTTCTTTTGCCCAAGGTTTCAAAGCTGTTGGTAAGGGGTTGGGATTAAAATGAGTTCTGTTTGGTTCTGCTGCCCTCCCTCTTTCTACCAGATCACACAGTCTAAACGGATGGAGAAGGAATTCCTTCACTTGGTCGATGACTCTGTGTCACGTTGGTGGCTTTCCAGTAACTGACGGATGGATGTCCCATGTGCACATGGAGGGGATGTGGTCTGTAGCATTAATGGTGAGAGAGAAAAAGGAAAAACCACCTAAATGTCAATCAATAGGGAACTAAACAATGAAGCCAGGGGGAGGTACGCGAACTAGGGAAATATTTTGCTGTAGTTAAAGAGAAAGAGACAGTCTCTATGAGCTGACTTTGGAGGCTCTATGCGTATTACTGAGGGGTCAGCGCAAGTTGTAAGACAAAAGACAGAAAACACAAAATAGTGCTGTATGTTCCCTATAGATGCATAATTATGGATGGACAGGCATTGAAAAAGTTCTAGAAACCTACATTCCAAATTGATGGCTAAGGTTTTAACTGGGGAAGGGAAGAAAAGAAGTTGGGTCAGCAGGTCATCAAAGGGGACTATAGACTTACTTATGTTTTAGTTTTAGTTTTTTGGCTTTTCTTTTCTTTTCTTTTTTTTTTTTGCAAAGTTGTTGCAAAGAGAATATGTTCATGCATTATTAGTGAGCTTAAAAATTAACTAAAGAGAAAGACATTGAGGAAGACATAAAAAGATGGAAAAATATTCCATGCTCATGGATCAGTAGAATTAACATAG
>NW_023246949.1:0-2395 GCF_002007445.2 Ailuropoda melanoleuca | reverse complement strand
TAACAGAAGTGGAGTGTCTCACTGTTGAGAGAGCCCTGAACCAAAGGCGTCAGAAATTTAATGGACTCTGGAGTGGGTGGAAGGTCTAGAAGTGGAAAAGCACTGAAATTTGAGGCAGAGATGGGGGAAAGCATCTTCACGTTTTTTTCCTTCCCCCTCCCTCATTAAGGAAGCCTCTAGTGGTGCTTGAAGAAGACTTCCACCTAAAACAGGTAAAGAGACCTTGGAATTAAAGTGCCTGAACTAGGAATGCAAACATACGAAGAGCATAACTAGCCAGGTGCCTCAAGACTGCAATTCCCCTCAGAGACCTCAGCACATTGGCTGTGCACCAAGTCTAGTGTGGGATGGGCAACATTCCCCCATAAAGCCTGCCAGGGAAACCATCTGTAACTGTCTATGGTCAGAGCTGAAAAATCCCACAAAGATTTTCAACTGAGAACCAGACCCTCCACTTGATATTTGGGTGTATAGATTTCTGTGTTTTTATTAATGTCAAATCACCTTCCTTAAACTGTGGCTCCAATATTTACATTAACTTTTAAGTTACCCTGTGGCAGCAACTGTCTTGTTCACAGCAACTCCTTCAATAAACGCATGGTCCCACATGACCACAGCCATAGTTTGAGCACCTGTTTCTGAACTTCCTAAAATAAACTGTTTTTGTACCACTTTGAAATATGAATCAGATGCTCACTGCCATTCACTGAAATGCAGGTCAGTATTTAATTCCAAATACATCATATATTCCAGAGGGAATAATACCTATAGGGTTGCTTTCCGGAAACCAATTTCAATAATTTATTGAGTTTTCTGTTTGCCAGCTACAGAAACCAACAATGACTAACAAAAAGAAAAGAAAACAGTTTATAGAATTAAATAGCTTAACCATAAGAGCTTTGTAAGTTTTGAAGAGATGACAGTCCTTGGATTTCAGCAACAGAAACTTTGATTTACCTTCCCAAGAGGTCAAAGGAGTGATTTACCACATTTCTGCCCCAGTTTCTAGCAGAAATAATTAAATTGGTCTGGAATGTGTCACATATATACATGTATGAAGTGAAGGTGTGAATCTGGGCGTTCAGGGAAGAAAATCTCCCCCCATAAATGTCTATTATCGAAGATTTAAAAACAAATACATCTGGGCAAATAAATGGTGAACTTCCATAATTCTCAAATCTGAATTATAAACTGTGATCTCTCTTCTGAGATCAAGACATTTATCACATTAATACTGGATACCTATATTTGTCTGCATCATAACATGTCCCCAGATGAATTCTAATTTCTCACTGCTGCCTCTCTCCCATTTTTACCATTGTCTTCTGCAACTCCCAATCTATTTAATATCATGTCACACAGTCAGTCCAAAGAAGAAACACGAATAACTTCTAATCTTCCTTCCATTGTACTGCCGATGTTCAGTCTCCACATACTGTTGATTTCTCTTTAAGTTACCCTCAGTATATAATATTTTGCCTCACCCCCAATACATTGTTCATTATTTAATTATTGGATACTTGGAATATCCTTAGGACATATTTTCCCTGATGACATAATGATTACCTATGGAGTGAAAAAATGAATACCTCACTTCCCAGTGTTTGCTCTGAAATTCAATGTCTTTGCTTATCAACATGCCCTTAATAATATATCGACTTTCTAACAATCAGCCATACTTATGTCTACATGTTCATTAACAATTACATTAAACTACTTGCCTTTGATAAGTACATCATATAACCATAATGAATTTAAATATGTAGTGTCTTCTTTCTGCTATAGTAGATTAAACAGACTCACACAATGATTTACTCGCATAATTTTAGGATTTTATATGACATCTCATTTTTCTGTATTTTATTTACCTTGCTTTGTTTTTATTTATTTTTCCTTTTCCTTTTTTCATGTACTATACTTATATTGGTTCAGAACATTCTATTTTTATTCTAGTTGGGGATTAACATTAGGCACTAGTTTGAACTATTTATTTTCTCCCATATGACCACACATGATTTCATACAAACACCCAATATCTCATCTATTTCATGTTTTCTATATAATAATTTTAGTTATTAGATGTATGTATGTACATGAATTTACTTATGTGTATGTGTGTTGATTTGTGCTAGATACCATATATAATTTTTCGATCTTAAACTCTTTTAGAATATAAACATTACTGAGTACTTTTGTAGTCATTTCCTATACATCATGCAACTTCTTTCTTGATTTATCATTTTTCTGGAGCATGCTCTCTGTTAAGTATTCTCAAAAAGAGATTGTTCTGTTGTTAATCTGCTGAAACCATGTATTCCTGCCATTAATTATATTCCACACGGTTATTTAGATGATGACTAATATTCAAATACCCCATCGCAGTAATTTCCTGTTG
>NW_023246948.1:0-1041 GCF_002007445.2 Ailuropoda melanoleuca | reverse complement strand
TTGAAGTCACATCGGCCTTATGGAAGGTGGAACAGGAATCAAGGTGCTTTGGTACCGTGAGTGAAACACGAAGCACAGAGCACTGAGAAACAAAATTAGGCCAACAGCCGCATGCAACGAAATGTTTGCTTCCTCGGTATATCCTATCAAAACTGCTGGTGGAAATGGAACGAAAAGGCCAAAAACATGTCCGTCAGAAACAACACCATGAAGGGACCATCTTTGCACTATCATCAACCTTCATGATAAGGGAAACAGGAGGGAAAGTGGTTGCGGAAGCCTGATGAGAGTGCCACATAATGGTCTCAGAGACACCACACAATCCAGGGAAATATGAACCAACATCATCTCTCATGAGTAAGGCAGCATGAATGAAAAGGTTCAGGATTTTCAAGGACTCAGTGCCCTCCTTATTGGTAATAAAGCAGAGCGTCCAGAAAAACACCACCAGCTAACATCAGCCTTTACACTTGGGACCCTGATTCCACATTGGGTGTATGGGCGTGGGAAGGATCCAGCACTTAAAACCCAGAAATAAGTGTGAGGGTAAAGCCCTTGAGGTCACATTGGCCTTATGGGAGGTGGAACAGGAATCAATGTGTTTGGTACCGTGAGTGAAACAGGAGGCACACAGCACTGAGAAAAATTATTTGGCCAACAGCCGCTTGCAACAAAATGTTTGCTTCCTCGGTAAATCCTATCAAAACTGCTCGTGGCAATGGAACAAAAAGGCCAAATACATGTCCGTCATAAACAACACCGAGGTAGGAGGTTAAGATGGTGGAGGAGTTCGGGACCCCTTTTTCAGCCGGTCCCTGAGTTGAGCTGAATAGGTACCAGGCAAGCAGGAACATCCACGAAATAATCCTGAGATGCAGGAAGATACATCTGAATCTCTACAAATGAACATGTTCAGCGCTGAGTATTGTGGTACAAAGCGGGGACCAATTGAACCGTGCACAGATATCGGAAGCTAAAGAGAAGGGGGAGGGAGCTGCCTTGTCAGGGTGCTGGGAAGCGGTAGCCACCCGCACGGGGGAA
>NW_023246947.1:1005-1451 GCF_002007445.2 Ailuropoda melanoleuca | reverse complement strand
TCCTCCAGCAGATTGGGTGAGGACCACCCACCTTGGGGGGGTTAAGGTGCTTTCCTCAGGCTACTGATTCACATGTTCATGTCACGCAGAAACACTCTCAGGGACACACCCAGAGTCATGTTTAAGCACCGACGTGGGCACCCTGTGGCCCAGTTGAGTTGACACGGAAAATTAACCATCTTGGAAGGGCATCACCTCAAGTAAATATGAGGGGGGCTCTCCCATTTATTACTTTGCCAGGGAACATGCCAGTTCCTTCACCCTAAAAAACAGGAACCGCCCCTTTCGTTATTTATTTATTTGTTTATTATTTTAAATGTTATTTCTGGGGCGCCTGGGTGGCACAGCGGTTAAGCATCTGCCTTCGGCTCAGGGCGTGATCCCGGCGTTACGGGATCGAACCCCACATCAGGCTCCTCTGCTATGAGCCTGCTTCTTCCTCTCCC
>NW_023246947.1:0-878 GCF_002007445.2 Ailuropoda melanoleuca | reverse complement strand
TATAGTAATTTGGCAATTCTGCACCTTCCTCCATGCTCATCGACATAAGTGTGCTCTTGGGGTGCCTGGGGGGCTCGTGTCTGACTCTTGATTTCAGCTCAGGTCATGATCTCAGGAGTGAGCCCCATGTTGGGCTCAGTGTGGAGCTTGTGTAAGATTTTCTCCTCTCCCTCTGCCCAATCCACCACACCCCCAGCCCCCACCTGCCTCACGCTCTCTCTCTCTCTTTCAAAAAAAAAAATTAAATTAAAAAAAGATAAGGCTACTCTTAATCCCTTTCACCTGTTTCATCCATCCCCCCCCCACCCCTTTTGTTTTAGCCTTGGGATACCTTGTCCTTGACGTGACCGTGAAGCTGGCCTCCCTGGTGCCCGTGAAATAGACTCCTCTTCAGTTCTGGTGCTTTCCATTCAAACAGCTCCTTCCTCCTGATGGAGCGAGCTGCTTGCTGACAGCATGTGGCACTGGGAACCCTTGGTTCTTCGCTGCTTAGACACCAGCTCCCTTAGCACCGCGGTGCACAATGCCAGCCAGGTTCTCTCTGAAGCCCACCCTTTGCCAGGTCCTCACTGAGCTCTTCTTGACAACCCAACGTGTTTCGGGGCACCTGGGTGGCTCAGTCGGTTAAGTNTCTGCCTTTGGCTCAGGTCATGATCTCAGGGTCCTGGGATCAAGTCCCACATTGGGCTCCCTGCTCAGCGGGGAGTCTGCTTCTCTCTCTGCCCTCCCCCTGCTCATGCTTTCTCTCTTTCTCTCTCTCAAGTAAATCAATAAAATCTTTTTAAAAGAAAGATTTTATTGATTTACTTGAGAGTGAACAAAAATGAGTGATCACAGAGAGAGAGGGAGAAGCAGACTCCATGCTGAGCAGGGTGCTG
>NW_023246946.1:0-2392 GCF_002007445.2 Ailuropoda melanoleuca | reverse complement strand
TTTTTTTTTTCCTCCAGAATTTCAACCTACTTCCAAATTTTTCTGACACAGATAATTTAGCTGTATCTCTTCTTACAGTACTGGGCAGAGAATCTGCTCTTAATGCTCTTTCACATGATAAACCTTTGCTCTTTCAACAAACCTGTTTCCTTAATAGTATTCTTATTAGGGAGACACTAACCTTACACATACCAGATGTCCTCAGCTATGATTCTACCTTATACAGCACATAAAGGTTCAATTCTTGATCAGATTACTCTGCATCCTGTGCTGCTCCTATCAGTTAGGTGCTAATTAATACTTATTAATTAGGATTCTTTCTTTGCTTATGTCAGAGTTTATGAAAGTGTGTAAATTTTGCTATTTATTTTTACTCATTCATTACATAGTTTATTGAAAAAAGCAGCAGTTTAGACAATTGTAAAGTCCAATACCTATAAGATGCTATCATCTAAGGAATATTGGAACTTGACAGTAATTAAAAACTAGTTCACAGTGAGATAGATTTTTTATGAATTTTATGAGTTTATAAAGAGATAATTCTTTTATAGGTTCTTTTAAATTTTAGATTTTTTGAAGAAATGGAAAAATGATAGAAATGGATATACATCATTTTGATATGATGATTAACAGGAGAAATTAAAATGCTGGGTTATATTCAGGAAATAAAATTTTTGAACACTTAACTATGTAATAGGCACTTATAAATATAATTTGTTCCATCTTTTAACAATTATTTGGTGTCTTTTATTCCCATTTTGTAGATGAAGAACCTGAAGCTTAGACTTATCAAATAACTTTTTTAAGGCAGGTTAAGGGGAGCATTGCAGTCAGGGTATATGAAAGAGTGGGGCCAAGGAACACATGGTGGAGACTAAAAGAAGGACCCATGGCTGGAGCATGGCTATGGGGGCAGAGAAGTCTGAGCTAAACCCAGGAAGCAGGCAGGGCCTGCACATGCAGGGCTATCTAGAAAATTCTGAGGATCCTGGGTTTCCTGCATCAGTTTGGGAAAGACAGTTCTCACTACAGCATGAGGCATGCGTTGGAGGGGCTTACCACCACAGTTCTGGGGAGATGCTGGTCACACTGCCTGGGGTGTGGCAGGCAAGTGGGGAGTAGAGAGTTTTGAGAGGTACTAGGCAGGCAAGAGCTAGAGGACTCATCATCAATTGGGGTGTGATGAAGGTGTGAGGCATGATTTCCAGATTTGGGGGCTTGCATAACTGAGGGGAAAGTGGCACTGCTCCTTCCAATGAGAGCACAGGGGAGGAGCAAGTAGCACAGGCAATTGTGAGTCCATTCATGAAGGGTGTGCAGTACACCACATAAGTGGTCCATACCCATGGAGCTCAGAGAGGAAACACCTGTGCTGGCCATTCAAATTTGAGAGGAACAAGAAGAAACATTTATTACGTACTATTGGTTTCTCAAAGTGTGGTTTGGGGCATTGAGCAGAGACCTCTGTCTATCTCTCCTGTAACTCAGTGGTCCATCCTTAGATCTTTTGTGTCAGAGTCCCCTGAGTGTGGTCTAGGGGAGGATGAAGGCTCAGCTTGTGTTTGAATCTCAGCTCTTCCGTTCATTATGGTAAATGTAGGCAATTTATTTATTTAATCCTGTGCTTCCGTTTCTTCCTCTGAAGTAAGAATAATGATACCAAGGGTTATATGAAGGTTAAATAAGTCCATTTGTATTTTAAGCTCTAATAACACTCACTATGGTAAACACTTGACAAAGTTAGCTGACAGAATTAATGATGATGATTAATATTAAAATATAGGTTCCTGGGTCCCAATCCAGGATTCTTATGCACATCACATTACATGGATGGATAAGCATTTGTGTGTGGGTTTGGCTGCTGAGTGTCTGTCTGGAAATGAAGAGTGGCATGGAGCCCCATGGTTCTGGGCAGGCATTATCAGCATCTCCTGGTAAACTCCTTAAAAATATTTATCTTTGGACTTTAACACAGACTTCAAAATCACAATCTCAAGATCCAGAGCCCCGGGAATCTCTATTCCCCTTTTTTAAACAAACTCCTCAGGGTCTGGGAGTGCTTATCCTTCACCAGGTCTGGGAACACGGCATGGGATGATGTATTATGATTCTTTTTATGTCAGAGATAGCTATATATCTACCAAAGGGTGTGTTCTCCTTTGAAAGTACAGCTTTTAAGCTTGGAATTGGTTCTCTGTCTTGTGAGCACACTTCCAGTCAGGTGCACATGTGACTGGTTTTGGATAATGGAGTGTGAGTGGAGACAAAGCTTTGAACAACTGGCCCTGCCCCTTTTGCACACTCAGTCCCCTTCAGCTCCCTGAAAGTGGACTGTACTATACTCTAGAGAATGGCATTTTCACAGGATGGAAGGAGTTCAGGATTCCTTGAA
>NW_023246945.1:0-2388 GCF_002007445.2 Ailuropoda melanoleuca | reverse complement strand
ACCTTTACATATATTTCTTCCAGTAAAAAGTAAAGCAGAGCTTTCACTCCACTTAGAAATTCAGGAGTCAATTTCAATTTTTAAACAGTGACAATAAATGCCTAGGTTATAAGTGTCAATTGGAGGGTCACACAGAATGAACAAAATTCTAGCAGATAACTGTTTACTAACATAACCTCTTGTCTTTATCAGATGAATTTAACTCAAATATACGATTAAAAATGACAAGAAAGGAGTAAGAAGCCTATCTTTAATTTGGAAGCTATAGAGAATTAAAGATTTCCATGGTTGGAGGAGGCCTAAGTCAAGAAAGTCAAGAATTCACATCATGGTAATAATATCTGACTAGAATCAGAAACCATGAGGTGTCTTTCTAGTCTCTTACTAGCTGTATGACATTAAGCAAATTAGTTAATCTCTCTGAGCTACTATTTCTTTATCTGTAAAATGGGGATAATGGTAACATCTGCATCAAAAAGCTGTTGTGAGGATTAATAGAAATAAGGAATATGAAATGCTTAGCATAGTGCTTGACACATAAATAAGCACTTAATAAATATTAACTATTTTATCATCAATGTTTCTGTGACTCTTGCCACTACACATTCACCACTGGGCTTCAGGCAAGTGACTACCTATTTGGGCATCCGTTAGAATAGATGAGCTCTCTCTCACCTCTGTTTTTGTGACACTCCACTTTTGCTCTCTTCCACCCAGGATCTACCCTGGACCTCCACAGCTGTGTGGATGACCTGGCTTCTATCCCTAGATAGGTGGATGGCGGACATCCTCCCTAAGGTTATTATTATATATACAAATTCAGTTATGTTTAGGTCTTAAGCAACAACACAGTCTATTGAAAATAAACCTAAATTCTTCTCATAATCTGTAATTAGCTGCTTAAACTCAAGACCCAATCTGATGCCTTTTCCTCTTCAAGGCTGCTCAAGCCTGTTCCCTTAGGGATCATCCCCTCTGATGACTGGCTGCAGATTTCCTTTGCCTGGCTTCTCTTCCCTTTTATCTCAGAAAACAGTTAAAAAAGAAAAAAAAAAGGAAAGAAAGTTCCCTTTTCTCTTGTTTCAGGAGCTATTCCACTATTCTCTGTGCAGACAGTAATCTCTGTGGAGACTACTGAAGTTAGGGTAGTTCCCAAGTTTCTAGAAATTGAATCTTGCTCTTCATGCAACCATCCTGGATAATGTAGTTCCTGGCTACCTTCTATATCCTGGATCCTGACAGTCTTTCTCAGTGCTCACAGTCCCCAGTCTCCTACTTGCCTTTGAATTAGTAGGAAACTGAGCACAGATTGGGATTATCCTGTGGTTGAAGAAGACCATGTCTGTGACTGCAAGACACCAAGGGCTCATTCCCCCCAGGGCTTTGCTCTGTACCTCAATTTTATCCAAGGAATTGTTTGCACATTGGGTCAGCCGGAAAAATCTGTGATATCTGAATGGTCCCAAGTTCTTTGGGACTTCCTGTCCAGCTTTCTTTCTGGGGGCTTTCCAAGGAGAGGCTGCTTCCCTCTCTCTCATTTCTGATGTTCTCTTTTTCAGTCTTTATTCTCTTTGGTTTCCAATTTTTGAGGATTCTGAGGGGTGACCCAATCAGGCAGAGGCCAGTGGTGAAAGAATTCACCTGAGGCAGAACAAAGGGGATGGAAATTTATTGAATACACCAAAAGGGAGCAGCAGGCAGGACAGCAAAAGAGAGGCTAGGCTGTCTGCCAGGAGGCAGTGATTGAGGGGGGCTGTAGGGGGAATGAGGAGGTATGGAACTGTATGGAATTTCCTTTTTTGGTACCTGTGTCATAAGCTAGGGCTTATGGCTATTTTGAGGTGGGTCACCTAATGGGCCTGTGTGCATTCAGGCCCATGGCCACTGCGGCCTTTCCACCTCACTCGGGCTGCCAGCGCTCAAGCCTGTTGCTAAAAGCAGCCTCTGCAGATTCTGTTGCGATATCCTCTAGCTTAGAAGGTTTTTCCTCAGCTGTGTCCAGTCTACTAATAAGGCCATCGGAGGTGTTCTTCATTTCTGTTACGGTTTTTATCTCTAGCATTTCTTTTTGCTTCTTTCTTAGGATTGCCATTGCTCTGCTGTCTATCTGTTCTCAGACACTGGCTACTTTATCCATTATAGCCCTTTGTATATTAATCCTGGTTGTTTTAAATTTCCAGCCTGATAATTCCAGTGTCCCTGCCATGCGTGGTTCTGAGGCTTGCTCTGCCTCTTCAAATTGTGCTTATGTTATTTTAAGTATGTCTTGTTATTTTTTCTTGCTAGCTGGACCTGATATGCTGGGCAAAAAAGAACTGCTATAAATAGGACTTTAGCAAGGTGGTGGTGAGGTGTGGGGGAGGGGAAACTTATAGTCCTATGTTTAGG
>NW_023246944.1:0-2388 GCF_002007445.2 Ailuropoda melanoleuca | reverse complement strand
GAATCATGGAACTTTACATCAAAAACTTGGGATGTACTGTATGGTGACTAACATAACATAATAAAAAATTAGTATAAAAAAAATGGAACTACCCTACAGTCTGGCAATTGTACTAAGAGGTATTTACCCGAAGTATAAAAAAATACTGATTCGAAGGGATGTGTGCATCCTGATATTTGTAGCAGCGTTATCAACAATGGCCAAATTATGGAAAGAGCCCAAATGTCCATCGACTGATGATGGTTAAAGAAGAAGTGGTATATATAAACAATGGAATATCACTCAGCCATAAAAAAGAATGAAATCTTGCCATTTGTAATGACATGGATAGAGCTAGAGATTATTATGGTAGGCAAAAACAGTCAGTCAGAAAAAGAAAAATGCCATGAGTTCCCTCATATGTAGAATTTAAGAGACAAAAACATATGAGCATGGGGGGAGGGAAGAGAGAGGCAAACCATAAAAGACTCTTAACTATAGAAAACAAACCGAGGGTTCCTGAAGGGGACGTGGGTGGGGATGGGTTAAACGGGTGAAGGGTATTAAAGCAGGCACTTCTCGTGATGAGCACTGGGTGTTGTATGTAAGAGATGAATCACTAAATTCTACACCTGAAACAAATATTACACTGTGTGTTACCTAACTGAAATTTAAATAGAAGTTTGAAACTAAAAACAAAACAAAACAAAACTAATGGTTACCAGAGGGGAGGTAGGTAGGGGTGGGTTAAATAGATGATGGGGTTTAAGGAGTGCACTTGTGTTGTATGGAAGTGTTGAATCACTATGTTGTACACCAGGAACTAACGTTACTCTGTATGGTAACTAACTGGAATTTATATAAAAACTTTTTAAAAAATAAAAAATAAAACCATAAAACAAATGAAAGGAAAGAACATATGAGATATTTAGGTATCTCACATACACCACATATCTGGAGAGTTGGGGGATAGGCAACATGGATGAAGGTATTCAAAATGTACAAGCTTCCAGCTGTAAAATAAATATGTCCTGGGGATGTAGTGTACTGCATAGAGAGTGTAGTTAACAGTACCTTAGTGTATATTTGGAAGTCGCTAAGAGAGTAGATCTTAGAATTTCTCATCACAAGAAAAAATAAATTCGTAAGTATGTCCCATGACGGATGTTAACAAAACTTTTAGTAATCCTTTTACAATATAGACCTATACCAAATCAGTATGTCATGTACCTAAAACTAATACAATATCACATGTCAATTATACCTCAATTTGTAAAAAGGGATCACATTTGCGATAGCATCTAGTGTAAGACTTACATAAATACAAGTGAAAGCCATATTTTAAAAAACCCTCTAAGCCTTCTATGAGGAATGCAAAAAGAAATCCTTAAATTAGCAGATGTACATTAATTTCCAAATGAGAGAGGCTTTGGTAGTGTAAATACATTATATCCTCCCTGTATCTATCTCTATATCTCATGCAATTATAGGTGGATAATCCAAGCATGTCCTTAGAGGGAACTTGTAATATTTGATTCTCAAGTTCACGTGGAATAATAAAATAGCCAAAAACATTTTGAGGTGATTGTAATGTAGGTATGCTTGCACTACCATATGCCCAAAGGTATTCTAAACTTGCAGTCGTTGAAAGAGTATGGTACAGGCACAAGAGTTGACCAAAAAAATTTAAAAAATAAAAATAAAATACATAAAATAAATGCGAGTGAGTGGAGTTCAGAAAATGACCTGCAGAAACTGTGTGGAAATGTTGTCAATGTTGAAACTCTGGTTGTAAATGCAATGATCTTATCTCCAAGATCATTTATCGCTTTACGTCATGAACCGAAAAACCTGCATTATTTTGGCAAATTACATTTGAGCTGTTTCACTTGTTGTGTTGTCTTATTTATGGAGGTAATACTTACATCATACATTCTCAGTGAAAACAAATCAAGCGAAGCAGATTTGTTCTTTAGCCTTCTTTGACTTTGACCCTATGTCACAAGCATCCTTGTCTGCTAGACAATCACCCACAGAGGAGCGAGCTTTTGGGGAAGTCAAGGTTTCCAGAGCACACCACTGGGGCAAGGAAAAAACAAAACAAAACAAAATACACGTTTGGATGCATTAGAGAGGACTACCGAATCATCTGCTCCATTGACTGGGTGAGGGGACCTAGAAGAGGCTGGGAGAGTAGCAGATAAGACTCCCAGAGGGCATTAAAGAAACATGGATCCTATTAGCTGCATTGTGAACTCCAAGAAACCCACTCATGAGCCATTAGAAATGCCTTGTTGTCATACACACTGACTGGCCCACAGAAAGCCCCAGTATTCAGTTCACCTCACCCCCCCACCCCCGACACACACACACACACACACACACACACACACACACACACACACTCCG
>NW_023246943.1:0-2387 GCF_002007445.2 Ailuropoda melanoleuca | reverse complement strand
GCACCACGCAATACGTGCCCTCCTTAATACCCATCACCGGCCTATCCCAATCCCCCACCCCCCTCCCCTCTAAGGCCCTCAGTTTGTTTCCCAGAGTCCATAGTCTCTCATGGTTCACTCCCCCTTCTGTTTACCCGCCCTTCCTTCTTCCCTTTCTTCTCTTACCGATAGGGTAGTTCCATTTTTAACTTTTTGAGGAAACTCCATACTATTTTCCAGAGTGGCTGCACCGGTTTACACCAGTTCCCATCAACAGTGTAACAGGGTTTCCATTTCTCCACATCCTCACCAACATATGTTGTTTATTGTCTTGTTAATTGTAGCCTTTCTGACAGGTTTGAGGCGTTATCTCATTGTAGTTTTGATTTGCATTTCTCTGATGAGTGATGTTGAGCATCTTTTCAGGAATCTGCTGGCCATCTGTATGTTCTCTTTGGAAAAATGGCTATTCCTGTCTTCAGCCCATTTTTACCTGGATTATTTGGGTTTGGGGTGTTGAGTTGTGTAAGTTCTTCATAGATTTTGGACACTATCCCTTTATCAGATATGTCATTTACAAATATCTTCTCCCATTCTGAAGGTTGCCTTTTAGTTTTGTTGATTATGTCCTTCTCTGTACAAAGCTTTTTATCATGAGGAAGTCCTGATAGTCTATCTTTGCTTTTCTTTCCTTTGCCTCAGTAGACATATCTAGTAAGAAGTTGCTATGGCCGAATGTCAAAGAGGTTACTGCCTGTTCTCCCCTAGGATTTTGATGGTTTCCTGTTCCACAGGTAGGTCTTTCATCCATTTTGCGTTTATTTTTGTGAATGCTTTAAGAAAGTGGTTCAGTCTCATTCTTCTGCATGTTGCTGTCCAGTTGTCTCAGCATCATTTGTTGAAGAGACTGTCTTTTTTCCATTGGATAGTCTTTCCTGCTTTATCAAGGATTAATTGACCATACAGTTGCGGGTCCATTTCTGGGTCTTCTATTCTGTTCCATAGATCCATGTGTCTGTTTTACATCCAGTACCATACTGACCCGATCGTTACAGCTCGGTAATATAACCTGAAATCTGGAATTGCAATGACTGCAGCTTTTCCTTTCTCTTTCGAGATTGCTCTGGCTATTGGGGGTCTTCCGTGCCTCCATACAAATGTTTGGATCTTTTGTTCCAGCTCTGTGAAACATACTGGTCATATTTTGGTAGGGATTACATTAAGTGTGTAGATTGCTTTGTGTGTAGTATAGACATTTTAACAATATTTGTTCTTCCAATGCGTGTGCATAGAATGTCTTTCCATTTCTTGGTCACAACTTCAATTTCTTTTGTCAAGGTTATAGTTTTCAGAGTACACGTTTTTACCTCTTTTGTTAGTTTTTTTCCTGGGTATCTTATGGTTCTTGGTGCAGTTGTAAAGGGGATTGTTTCTTGAGTCGTCCTTCTGCTGCTTCATTATTGGTGTATGGAGAAACAACAGATTTCTGTACATTGATTTTGTATCCTGTGACTTACTGAATCCATGTGTCAGTGCTAGCAAATTTTTGGTGGAGTCTTATGGGTTTTCTACATAGAATATTATGTCATCTGCAAATAGGGAAAGTTTGACTATTTCCTTGCCAATCCGGATGGCTTTATTTCTTTTTGTTGTCTGCTGAGACTAGGACTTCCAGCACTATGTTAAATGACAGTGGTGAGAGTGGACAACCCTGTTTTGCTCCTGGCCATAGAGGAAAACCTCTCAGATTTTTTCACTATTGAGGATGATATTAGCTGTGGGACTTTCATATCTGGCATTTATGAGGTTGAGTTATGTTCCCTCTATCCCTACTTTGTTCAGGGTTTTTATCAAGAATGGATGCTGTATTTACCAAATGCTTCCTCTGCATCTACTGGGAGGATTATATGGTTCTTATCCTTTCTTGTATTACTGTGGTATATCATGTTGTTTGATTTGTGAATATTGAACCACCCTTGCAACCCTGGAATAAATCCCACTTGATCGTGGTGAACGGTTCTTTTAATGTCCTGTTGGATTTGATTTGCTAGTATTTTGTTGAGAATTTTTGCATCCATCTTCATTAGGGATATTGGCCTGTAGTTCTCTTTCTTACTGGACTCGTCGTCTGGTTTTGAAATCAGTAATGCTGGCCTCATAGAATGAGCCTGGAAGTTTTTCTTCCATTTCTTTCTTTTGGGGGGGATAGCTTAATAAGAATAGGTATTACCTCTTCCTTAAATGTTTGGTAGAATTCCCCCGTGAAGCTACCTGGACCGGGACTTTTGTTGGTTGGGAGATTTTTGATTACTGATTCAATTTCCTTGTGGGTTATTGGTCTGTTCAAATTTTCTATTTCTTCCTGTTTCAGTTTTGGTAGTTTATATGTTTCTAGGAATTTATCCATT
>NW_023246942.1:0-2387 GCF_002007445.2 Ailuropoda melanoleuca | reverse complement strand
TTTTTTCATTTTTGTTGTTGTTGTTGTTTTGTAGTTCCTTGAAGTGTAAGTTAGGTTGTTTATTTGAGAACTTTCAATCAGCGCACTGCAAGCTCATGGTTGCCATTCAAACCTTTGTGATTGTCCATGCCACCGTCTTTGTTCCCAGCAGCTCCCAGCAGAGGATGGTATGTGAAGACCCTTCATTGTCCCTAAGGCAAGTTCCTGGAGAACTACTAATTACTTTGCTCTTCAGCTCCTTGATGCAGGTCTGACCTTCACGCAGCAATTGGGAAGTCAGGACATTAGATATGCAGACTAACCCCTATCAGAGAGAGACACAGCTGGGTGTTTTTGCCTACTTCGTGCTTAAGCAGAGGGGATAGTTACTGGGAGTCTTTGTGTGCACATACAGAACTACCTCTTTAGTTTGTGTGGTCCCCAGGAATTTGTGCATGTTCAATCCTGCCAGTTCCAGAACCAGTCATAATAGCTGGGATGCTAGATGTCTGGATATGCTTCTAGGGAGAAGCTGGAGATTTGGTTTTATTGTTGAAGTGATCTGGGAGGACACAGTGGGTGATGTGCCCTGCGCCTCTGTCAGGCTCCTGGAGGATCATAGGTAGTTCCAACATACAGGCTGATTAGAAGCCATATCCTCATGCAGCAGCTGTGAAAGTCTGCAAATTCCTTCTAGGGAGAACCCCGGAAATTGGTGTTTTCTCCTGCTTCCTCTGCGTTGAGCCTAGGGGTGGGGAGGGATTGCCATGGGAAGTGCTAGTGTGCCTGTTAACAACTGCTACTCTGTCTGATATAGTCCTGTAGGCCTAGACGCAAGCCCTGTTGGCTCTTAGAGCTAGGTCATTTGGGAGAGCATTTCTTGGGTGACAAGTTGGGGCATTATATGTGTGGTCTAAACTTTTTGCTCTTTCGGGAGAAGCTGGGAGTTGGGGGTTCCCTCCTGATTGGTGCTGTGCAGGGGTGAGGCTTATGCTGAAAGTGTGTTTCAGCCTTTCCTACTTGTTTTGATGTGGATATATTCTAAGTTGCCCAGTGTATAGGAGTCACTCAATTAGCCTGGATTTTTCGTAGAGGGAATTGGTCCATGTGTAGCTGTATATTTGGTATGCTGTGAGAGGAGAGAAATTCAGGAACATCCTATTGTCACCATCTTAATGATATTTCAACTCATTTTCCATGGTTGCCCTGGGGGTATTCTCTAGTGTGTGTGTGTGTGTGTGTGTGTGTGTGTGTGTGTAGTGGACAGTATTTATGGGCTAGGTGTGGAGTTTTCACACATTACTTGTCACACTGCAGTGTCTAGAACTTAGTCTTTTAATCACACCTACCTGAAAAAGAGGCTGGGAAATGTCTCATGCATGCTTAGGAAGAGGAAGAAAATAAGAATTTGGGTCTGCCTCACTGTGTCTGCCAGTCTCCATGCCTGTTTTTAAATCACCATATGTACCCCTTTCCCTACTCATAGAACACACTCATACCCCCTCCCTGGGGACACAACTCAAAGTTCTGTACTTAAGTTCTATCAGTTTAGAATCCAGGAATTTGAATGAGTGGTTCTCTAAATGATTACTGGTTGCAATCCTTCATAGTCTGATGACAAATGAACACAGAAAACAGAAGATCGGTGCCTTCCTCCATCCTCCACCTTCAAATATAAAATGAATGCTTAGGGTCAGGCTAGCTGGAAAGAATAAACTCCTTTCATTTGGCAAAGAGAATAGGGGGTCCACAGCTGTCAACTGTCCATAGCAGTGACAAAATCTGGGTAGGTACTGTGAAGCCCCTGGCACTGACTTTGCAGAGACGTTCCTGATTAGTCCCTGTGTCCGGGCTTTGGGAACAACTCCCTTATTCATCATTCTCTGTGGCTCCTGGCTCCACCCTCTGGATGTTCTTCATAATTATAATCTTCCTTGACTACATCTGAAGTAGATGTTGGGGAAGAAACCCTCCTGAACAAGGTACAAATTTCAAGCCTAATCCCTGATAATACAGATTTGGAAGCCAGTAAGTCATTCAAATATCACAGATTTCATTGTCATACTCAAGTACAGTTACCACAAATATTTAGGAAGTTTTGTTTATTTGCTTTCAGTTGGATGTCCAGAGACAAAGATTTCCCTTACATAAATGTCTTCTTTAATTAATTACTCAATTAATTAGCTTACCTATCCCATGACACTTCAACTTCAATAGTAGCTATCTAGAAGCCATCTGAAATAATGGGATTATGTCTGAAGTTTAAAACCCTTGGTCTGGTCATTTCTACAAGGAATAGTTTCCATATTTAACTGAAAAATCTTAATGGGCCTTTGTCAGCTAAGGATTTTTCTTCAGTTTTATTTATTACTGTTTGAGACCTAAGAGCTGTGAGATTTTTACAACCA
>NW_023246941.1:0-2388 GCF_002007445.2 Ailuropoda melanoleuca | reverse complement strand
GGGGTGTTTTTTTTTTTTTTTTTTTTTTTTTAGGTCCACTGTCCATACTAAGACAAAAATAATTTATGGAAATCTCGTATTAAATCCTCACCATTTGTTAGTTTTTTCTTCTTTTATAAGTATCAGATTCTGTCTGCATAATTCTCCTCAGTCTGAGAACCTCTGAATCTTTCCTGCAAAAATAGGTATTTTCATAATCTGAATGCATGTGGCAACACATTCAAAGTGAATTCCTGACATATATTTTAATGTGAAATGTCTTTTGTATATTTGCTTTATACATTGAACTATGTATATATTTGCATACTCTGCATTTATATGTATTTACATATCTCAATATATTCATTAAAGAGCAGTTTAATGAAGTCAATGTTTAATTTATTCATCATCCAAGATTTCTGTTTTTCTTTTATAAACAATAGTTTGGAATGTTGTCTGCCATATTAATAGTAAGTCTGCCCAGACACATCAGAAATTCAGTAGCATTGGGAATCACGCATTATTTGTATTGATGCGTAGTTCTTAGGAAATGAGACAAATAAAGCAGTATGTGCTTTGTTATTTTTAAATAGCCAACCTAAAATTAAATTCCATAGGAAATATTATTCTGACTCTCGTTATTGCCATGAGCAAATCACGGGTATGTCAGTATTGTGTGTTAGTACTATATTCTAGAGCCCGACTTCTTAAACTAAAGAAAAAATTAGATTGTCCCTAATGTTCTTTAAAAATCTCATATCAGACTGTAATATTTGTGCTGTCAATGGTTTAAAGGTGTTACATCACTTTAACTCAGTCACTTCATTTAACCATGAGTGGAGCTCCAGCTGGCCCAGCTGGTACGGGGAAAACAGAAACCACCAAAGATCTTGGACGTGCCCTTGGCATGATGGTTTACGTATTCAACTGCTCAGAGCAAATGGACTACAAAGTGAGTGAGTTAGAAAACGTTACATTTCTGACAATATTATCTCCGACTTGGAATGAGTGAAACTAAGAGCTCAAAACCCTCTTCTGTTAAACTCTTAATGCCTTGCTCTATGATTTAGTCCATAGGAAATATCTACAAGGGATTGGTGCAGACAGGGGCTTGGGGCTGCTTTGATGAATTCAATCGAATTTCTGTGGAAGTCCTGTCCGTGGTGGCCGTACAAGTGAAACTGATACACGATGCCATCAGAAACAGGAAAAGGAGGTGAGTAGTGCATGACTTCTCTGTTGTTACGGATCGAGAGAGGAACATGAAGTAAGGCAGTCAGCCTCATCTTGCCCTTCTCTTGCTGCCTCTCCCTGTCTCAGGAAATGTGTAAAAGAAGAGAGACTGGTTTATTTTGAAGAATGAGTTTGAATCATTCTTCTCCCATTTTTTTTTTATCAGTGGTTTTTTAATTGTTGACTACAACAGACGTGTACCACATTAATACTGAAAAAAATAAATGCCCTTGACAGTGCTAAATCCAGTTACCAGTTCTCAGCCGTGATCTAACCGGACCTTCTGGCGGCATTGGACAAACCTGGTTCCTCCCTTCTGCTGGGCACACTTCTTCACATAGTTTCCAGGACCCCACCAGCCTGCTGGTCTTCTCCCACCCTCAGGGAGGCTCCTGCTCTGGTTTCTTGTCCTCTGCAAAATTGGAAAACAGTGGCTGCCATGCAGATGACAATGCTAGCTAAATACAGAACGCTTGCGCAAGTGTCTCACACGCAGTAAGCCCTGTGTCAGTGTTTGCTGTTCTTTTTCCTTGTTAGCGTTTCCTGACCTTATTAATATTGGGTGCCACAGGCCTCAATCTTTGGGTCTCGTTCCCTTCATGATTTCACCCCATCATGTGGCTTTGAGAATCATCTGTTTGCTGCTGGCTGCCGGATGCCCAGACTTTGTTTCTCCGACACCTACAGCTCCGAAGACTGTGCCTGTAGGGGCATCTCAAGACTCCACTTGATGGCGTGTGGGCCTGTTAGATTCAATAGATCCAAAATCGAAATCCTGGTCTCTAGCAACACCTGCTTGCTCATTGCTCCCTCACAGTAGGTAACATCCACGCACTCTCCTAGTTCCTGTTACTTCAGAAACTTCCCAAGTATCTCCAGAGCCTAGGAAATTCTCAACATGGTGCCATGCTCTGAAAGATAAAACATGACTGGCACTTGGGGTCTGTTGGCTTAATTTGAGAAATAAGTATTATAGAGGTGCCTGGGTGGCTCAGTTGGTTAAGCGTCTGAGTCTTGGTTTTGGCTCAGGTCATGATCTCAGGGTCATGAGGTGGAGCTCTGCGTCAGGCTCCATGCTGGGGACGTCTGCTTGTCACTCTCCCTCCCCCTCTCCTCCTCCCTGCGCTGGCTCTATCTCTGTAAAAAAAAAAAAAAAAAAAAAAAAAAAAAAATTTT
>NW_023246940.1:0-2385 GCF_002007445.2 Ailuropoda melanoleuca | reverse complement strand
TTATGGCTTGTTTCCCTCTCTCGTTTTTCTTTCCCCCCTTCCCATAAGTTCATCAGTTTTCTTTCTTAAATTCCACATAAAAGTGAGATCATATGGTATTTGTCTTTCTCTGATTGACTTATTTCATTTAGCGTAACACAATGTAGCTCCATCCATGTCATTGCAAATGGCAAGATTTCATTCTATTTAGTGGCTGAGTAATATCCCATTATATATATTTTATATATTTATTATTATTTATATTTTATATATAAATAAAAAAACACATCTTCTTTATCCATTCATCAGTCGATGAACATTTGGGCTCTCTCTATAGTCTGGGTATTGTTGATAATGCTACTATAAACATTGGGGTGCATGTAACTCCCTTTGAATGTTCTCATCATAAGAAAAAAAAATCTATAACTGTGTATGGTGATGGATGCTAACTAGACTTATTGGGGTGATCATTTCACAATGTATACAAATATAGAATCGTTATGTTGTACACCTGAAACTAATACAATATATCAATTATACTTCAATTAAAATAAATAAATAAATTACCATGGGAAACCAATATCAATAGTGAAATCTGTACTCAAATTTTTCACTCAAATATGAAGGTATAGTAAATATTTTTTAAGGTATGCAAAAACTCTGAACATTTCACAAAAGTTTTTTAAAAAGATAATTTCTGTTTAAGTTTCTCCACCACAGTATTTACTTGCTATAACATTCCTCAATTTAACATATATCATAATCATATATATTTTTTATTCTTCATGTATTTGATTGCTGATTCCGGTTTACTTTAACCACATTCCATGCCCATTTTCTCTCCACATTGTATATTTAAATACAGCCACTTTTATGTTTTCTAAATATGTCCCTTTATCATAAATGAGTCCCTAATCTAATAAGTCATGTCCTTATAAGAGAGACAGTAAGAATTTGTGTGCACAGAGGAGAGGCCATGTGAGGACACAGTGACAAGGTGATCATCTGTAAGCCAAGAAAAGAACATCACCAGAAACCAACCATACAAGCATTTTGATCTTGGACTTCCAGCCTCCAAAACTATGAGAAAAAATTTCTGTTGTTTAAGTGACAGAATCAATGATATTCTGTTACGGCAGCCAGATAAACGGACACAATATTCATACTATATATATCTGACAAAAGACTTGTATCTAGAATATAAAAAGAATTCTTACAAGTCAAAAACCAAAGAACAACAATCTCATTTAAAATGGAAAAATACTTAAAACACTTCGTAAAAAAAAATATCCAAATACCCAATAGGTATATGAAAAGATCCTCAGCATATTTAGCTATTGGGAAGGTTCAAATGAAAACCCTGCTATAGCAATTCACATCCACTAGAATGGTTAAAATTAAAAAGCCTGCCAGTACCAAGTATTGTCAAGTATGAGGAACAACTAGGATTCTTATACATTACACTACCAGTGGAATTATGAATTGGTATAGTACTTTGCAAAACAGTTTGGTCATATCTATTAAAATAGGCTAAACGCATAAGTAATTTATAATCCACCTACACTACCAAAGGACACATACAAGAATGCTCATAACAACTTTTTCATAATAGGCAAACACTGGAAAGAACCTAAATGTTCAATGAGGGAATGGATATATTCCTCAATTTTCAAACAATGGAATAATAACTCAGGGATAAAAACAACAACCTGTAGCTACATGTAACAACATAGATTCATCTCACAGCCATAATAATGAGTAAAAGAAGCTAGTAATGTTATGTATATATGTCTCCATTCATATCCTGGACATCTAGATTGCTTCTTTTGTATTGTTCCTTGTATATGCTCTTTTTATATTTTCTCTGGGATATTTGGCCTAAAGTGTCATATACTCCAAAAAAATGTAAAGAAAGAAGGGAAAACATTAGAGACAATACAAAATACAGTATTCAGAGAGAAGAAAAAGCAAAACTGATACAAAAGAAAATATAGTCAATACACTCTTTGGCGATACAGCAAACTGTATGTTCATTTTCACAATAATTGAATCCTTTGTTAATTTTCAACATTAAAATTAGCTCATGAACAAAATATAGGAGGCTAAAAATGATTTAGGACAGAATATATACATTACATATCTTTATGTATGTGTATGTTAAGTATGTGTATATGTTATACATCTTTATAATATGGAAGTAAAATGAACTCAGTGTGTGGACAGTAGAAAGGCTAGAAGAAGGGAAGAGAGAAGTGTCTTCAAGTCATAAAGGTGAATTCAAGAGAAGATGTCTATATTTGATGGAAATAAAAATAAGGTTTATGTACTGCATTAAGTTATTGAAGTACATGGTATAATTATTTATTTTTATTTTTTGTTAGGTTTTTTTTTTTTTTTTTTTTAATA
>NW_023246939.1:0-2383 GCF_002007445.2 Ailuropoda melanoleuca | reverse complement strand
AAAACTGTTACACTTTTGATAACCCGTGCCCTAGGTGGAATGCCTTGGCCAATGACTTGCAACTGCTAAGTACCTGGAATTACCCATGCATTTCTAGGTAAGGGCTATAAACTGTAGAAAATGAGCCGGAGATGTTTTTCAAGTCCAATTTTATTTTAAACTGCAAGCCTCTAGAGCTTTCACAATGCTTTCTGAAAGAAAAGTGAAACAGTGAGATGTGATTTCTACCAGTTGCATTAGTGACCGGTCAGAAGAACAGACACATATCAACAAAAGAGAAAACAAGATTGCTACCTTTTTAACATCCCAGCAAATCAAGATTCCTTAAGTGAATGCCACTCGTCAACGCCACAATTGCCTCTGTGAATCATTATTCCACAGTTTAATAAGTAGAGTTACTCACCCAACAGAAAGACACACAATAACTGATGAAAGGATGACTCCCAGGACAGCAATAAAATTTGACCTTACTTACTCAATGAGAATAGAAGTGACTCCAACAACAAAAATGCACTTCAGAGAATTCTTCAGCTCCCACTTGTCAAAGTGAAGAAGAGCACAATGGATGTCATTTAAAATGATCCTGGGAGCTGAACTCAGATTGTTTATGTTGTATGGAACCAGGCATTTAAAATGAGTCTGAGAAGAGAGAAGTTTTCTTTCTTAACAAAATACCTTTCATAAAGTAAAGGACTTTGAAAGCTTAAATTAGAAGCTGACTTTGGTCCTGTGCCTTAATTATCAGCATCATAAAAACCAGGACATCCTCCCAAGCATACAATGTCAGAGTAATTCAAAATCCTGGTAAATTTTTGGCTTCCCAAATACATTAATTAAATTTTAAGGCTTAAATATGAGAAACCATAGCTAATCACAATTCCTGAAGAAGGAATCAGAGTCCAAAAACAGCATTTGGGGAGACTTTCCTTGACTGTACAAGCAGATTTCACTATGCTCTATTTCTTTAGTAGGCTCTATACTGGGGTACACACGGCTATTTTCAAACTCAGAATAAAACCTAGGCCATTCAGAAAAAGTTAGATGCCACAGATACTTGTCAAAAGCAGATACTATTATATTATATATGCTGTTACATGCTTAGGACTTGGTAATGAGAAAAGGACCTAAGCCTAGTACAGATGATGTCACAGAAAACCAAAACCATCTACTGCATGAAAAGATGCCCACGTTTTGGTTTCCTCCATGTTCTTCATCTTCGCAATTTTACTTGGATAGTGCCTCTAGCATTAACAGCAATTCCTATGTTTGAAAGTTAGTGTCAACAGATGCAAGACCTTTATTTTAAATATTCCAGGGACACAGAGGACTTCAAGAATGAGGGCCGACAGCCTACAGTCTGCTGTGGGAGGGGGAGCATCAGGGAACAAAAGAAAGCACAACTTGTCTACGAAGTTATTGTTAAGCCTTTTTCTTTTGAGACGATGGTGTTAAATTATGATCACGTCTTCATGAGTTGCTAAGGATAGCTAAGGGAACAAAGTGTCAGCACCTCATTTTGACTGTTGAGGTATTTGGAACTAATATAGCATTTTCACGCCAAAATAACAGAATTCTAGATCAAATTAGTCTCTGTCCTTTCCCTCTGGGCATGTACTCAGGTGTAGGCTCCCTCAAACCTCTATTTGGGGTAAGATTGTAAAGCAAAAAAAAGTCCTGGTGGTAAAAACAGGTGTCACTACCACTCAGCATGAAGCATACAACAGCTGAGGCACGAACCCAAGCAGGGGTGAGGGGCCAGGAAATACTACTCTGATTACTCCAAGACTATACTTTCAGGGATCATTTCTATAGCTTGTTACTCTGATTACTTCAGAGGTCTGGGCAAATTACACCCTATCTGCAATCTCGGGGGTGGTAAGGTGGGAGGAGGAATGGTAACAAAAGAAATCCCCCTTACCACCACCCCGAATACTGTGCTACAGGAAGAAATTACTTCACTGTGGCAATCACAAAGGCGAAATGATGGGAGTTTCACCTCTCTAAAGGTTGACCAGTTGCTCTGCATTTGTCCTTGAATCCCAAACCAGATTTGATTTCTCAGTTTGAATTCCCATTTATCCTTATCCAAAACTGTATTCATTAAAACCAGGTACAGTGCAGAAACCACATTAAATGTCACTTGCCCCACCAGACATTCTAGCAATCGGTGAAGTACATTTAAGACCATCAATTGCTGGTCTCCATCCAGGCATCAAGGGCCTCAAATACCTTCCCCATGGCACCAGCAGCACCAAACTCGCACACGTGTTTACTTTACATGTGTATTCTGTTTTCTGCTTCCAAGTCTCTACGGGAGGATTACCAGTTTAATTTTTTTTAATTTTTTAAAAGTCTATCATTCCTATAAATGTTAATACCATTT
>NW_023246938.1:0-2975 GCF_002007445.2 Ailuropoda melanoleuca | reverse complement strand
GCACGTATTGCATGGTGCACTGGGTGTTATACGCAACTAATGAAGCATTGAACTTTACATCAGAATCCGCGGATGTACTGTATGGTGATTAACATAATATAATAAAAAAAATCATTAAAAAGAAAAAAAAAGAAAAAATCTGGTGTTAAAAAAATCCACGTGCAAGAATGTAGGTTATGGGAGATTACTGACCCAGTGAAATGTTCCAATATCAGAATTATTGGCATCCCCGAGGGGATGGAGAAAAGCAGAGGTCTAGAAGAGATATTCGAACAAATTGTAGTGGAAAACTTCCCTAATCTAGGAAGGGAAACACACATTCGTGTTCAAGAGACAGAGAAGACCCCTCCCAAGCTCAACCACCACAAACCTACTCCACGTCACGTCATAGTGCAATTCGCAAATATTAGATCCAAGGATACAGTAATGAAAGCAGCCAGGGGAAAGAAATTTCTCATGTACCAAGGCAAAGGTATCAGAATTATGTCAGCCCTGTCTACACAGACCTGGAATGAGAGAAAGGCTTGGGGGGGGCAATTTTAAAGCTCTTTCAGAGAAAAACATGCAGCCAAGGATCCTTTATCCAGCAAGGCTGTCATTCAGAATTGATGGAGAGATAAAGACCTACCAGAATCTCCAGTCATTGACCAATTTCATAACCACGAAACCAGCCCTACAGGAGATATGAAGGGGGGTTCTATAAAGGCAAAAAGGCCCCAAGAGGGATATAGAACAGAAAGTCAAAATTTATAGAAACAAAGACTTTACTGGCAACATGGCATCAATAAAATCATATCTCTCAATATTCAGTCTCAATGTAAATATCCTAGATGCTCCCATAAATGCCTCAGGGTTGCAGATTGGATAAAAAGACATGATCCATCCATTTGCTGTCTACAAGAGACTCATTCTGAACCTAGAGATACATTCAGACTGAAAGTAAAGGGATGGAATACCATCTTTCACAACAATGGTCCTCAAAAGAAAGCTGGGTTAGCAATTCTTATATCAGACAGATTGGATTTTAAACTAAAGACTATAGTTAGAGACACAGAAGAGCCCTATATTATTCTTAAAGGATGTATCCAACAAGTGGATATGACAATTATAAATATATATGCCCCCAACAGGGGAGCAGCAAGATACACAAGCCAACTCTTAACCAGAATAAAGAGACATATAGATAAATACATTAATAGTAGGGGACCTCAACACTCCACTATCAGAAATAGACAGAACACTGATGCAAAAAATCCACAAAGAAACAAGGGCTTTTAAATGCCATACTCGAAGAGTTGGACCTCATGGATATATATAGAACACTACACCCCAGAAGCAAAGATTACTCATTCTATTCTAATGCCCATGGATCATTCTCAAGAATAGACCATGTTCTGGGACACATAAGAGGTCTGAACTGATACCAAAAGACTGAAATTATTCCCTGCATATTCTCAGTCCACAACGCTTTGAAATTGGAACTCAACCACGAGGAAAATTTTGGAAGAAACTCAAACACATGGAGACTAAGAACCATCCTGCTCAGGAATGATTCTATAAACCAGGAAATCAAAAATCAATTTAAACAATTTATGGAGACCAACGGGAATGAAAACACAACGGTCCAAAACCTATGGGATACTGCAAAGGCAGTCCTAAGGGGGAAATACATAGCCATCCAAGCCTCACTCAAAAGAGTAGAAAAATCTAAAATGCAGTTTCTATATTCTCACCTCAAGAAGCTGGAACAGCAACAGAGAGACCGTCCTAATCCACGCACGAGGAAGCAGTTGACCAAGATTAGAGCAGAAATCAATGAATTAGAAACTAGGAGAAGAGTAGAGCAGATCAACAAAACTAGAAGCTGGTTCTTTGAGAGAATTAATAAAATTGACAGACCACTGGCAAGAGTTATCCAAAAGAATAGAGAAAGGACCCAAATTAATAAAATTATGAATGAAAAAGGAGAGGTCACAACAGACACCAAGGAAATTGGAAGGATTATTAGAAACCTTTATCAACAGCTATATGCCAATAAATTAAGCAATCTGGAAGAGATGGAGGCCTTCCTGGAAACCTATAAACTACCAAGACTGAAACAGGAAGAAATTGATTTTTTAAACAGGCCAATTAATTATGAAGAGATTGAGTCAGTGATAAACAACCTTCCAAATAACAAAACTCCAGGCCCGGANGAAACAGTGATAAGCAACCTTCCAAAAAATAAAACTCCAGGCCCGGACGATATTCCTGGGAAATTCTACCAAACATTCAAAGAAAAAGTAATTCCTATTCTCCTAAAGCTATTTCAAAACATAGAAACAGAAGGAAAGCTACCAAACTCATTCTATGAGATCAATATTACCTTGATCCCCAAACCAGGAAAGACACCATCAAAAAGGAGAATTACAGAGCGATTTCCCTAATGAACATGAACACCAAAATCCTCAACAAGATCCTGGCTAATAGAATCCAACAGTACATTAAAAGGATTATCCATCATAACCAAGTGGGATTCATCCCTGGGATCAAAGGTGGTTCAACATTAGCAAGTCTATCAGTGTCTTAGATTTTATGCAGAAAGAAAAATTAAAAAATCATAAGATTCTCTCAATAGATACAGAACAGCTATCCTTTCCTGATTAAAACCCTTCAGAGTATAGGGATAGAGGTTACATTCCTCAATCTCATAAAAACCATCTATGAAAAGCCTACAGCAAATATAATTCTCAATGGGGAAAAGCTGGAAGACTTCTCCTTAAGATCAGGAACACGACAAGGATGCCCACTCTCACCACTATTATTCATTATAGTACTAGAAGTCCTTGCAACAGCAATCAGAAGACAAAAAGGGATCAAAGGTATCCAAATCAGCAAAGAAGAATTCAAAATATCTCTCTTCACTGATGACATGATACTCTATATGGAAAACCCAAAGGAATCCACTCCCAAACTATTAGAAGTTATAGAACAAA
>NW_023246937.1:0-2383 GCF_002007445.2 Ailuropoda melanoleuca | reverse complement strand
GCGCATGTGCACACACAAGCAGGGGGAAGGCAGAGGGAGAGGGAGAAGCAGGCTCCCCGATGAGCAGGGAGCCCAATCCAGGGCTCGATCCCAGGACCCCAAAATCATGACATTACCCGAAGGTAGACACTTAACTGACTGAGCCACCCAGGCGCCCCTTATCTCTTTCAATGTTTGCGAGAACTCTGTGCACCTGATTTTTTTTACTTCTAAACGTTTGCTGACGTATGGTGATCTACTCAAATTCTTTCCCCTCCAGTCTTCCATCTTCCTGTTAAAATCCAGTCATTTTCATGATAGCCCCCATTATATTTCAAAGTGATGTTTTTGAGTTTATATAGTTCCTATCTGTGCTCCTTTTTTAACAGCTTGAGATCTAATTCACATACTGTACAACCATCCATTTAAAGTGTACAATTCAATGGTTTTTAGTACATTCACAAATATGTGCAGTCATTACCACTATTTCTAGAACATTTTCGTCACCCCAGGAAGAAACCCTGTACCCGTTAGCAGTCAGTTCTCATTCCCCCTGGCCACTATTCTACTTTGTGTGTCTATAGATTTGCCTGTTCTGGACATTTAACATATATGAATCATGCAATATGTGGTCTTTTGTGACTGGTTTCTTTCACTTAGCATGATGTTTTCAAGGTTCATCCATGTTGTAGCATGTATCCATACTTCATTCTTTCTTTTAGCTGAATAATATTCCATTGTATGGATATGCCACATTCTGTTATCTATTAGTTGATGCACACTTGGGTTGTTTTCCCTTTTTTTGCTACTATGAATAATACTGCTGTGGCTATTTGTATACAAATAAGAATATATGTGGATCCCAGGTCAATCAATAAAAATACATTTAGAGATACAATTAGAATGCTAAGATTATTCCCTCTTCTCCCATACATGTAGTTTTTATTTATTTGTGAAATATGTTAAGTTCTATGAAGAAGTTTTTATCACTTTAGGATATAAAGTATTTTGAGTTACGTTTCTTTTTGCCTCCTCTTTTTGGAGTTCTAGTGATGTGGTATGTTAGTCATGTTAAGTAAAAGTGAGGTGAATTGTTTCATAACAGTGCTAGTTATATTAGTAGGCATCATTAATCTTGGCATTAATAGAGCATTAGTTTGTACTGTGTAGTAACTCCATTAACAGAATACCATTATGATTGGTTATGTAGTAAATTGCTTGTCTCAAGAATAAAGTCTTTATTTTATTCTTGAGACAAGCAAAAAAATGCCTTTACTGGATTCTTTCTAAAAATTAGCAGAGTAGTATTTCTGTAACATCTGCCTAATATTAAGACTGGAAATAAAATGTATATTTGGTAATGAAACCTTGGATCAGAAAATCATCTTACAGTGGCAGGTAAATGGTCATTTACTATAAGGTAGAACTGAGGGTGGTGTTGATGCGTGAAGACTACATTTATAACTACTTTAATACTCAAAGCTTTTAAGTGGTAGTTCTAATTGCTTATGTCTTCTGGTCACTAAAATTAAGATTTTTAATTTTAGATAAAAAAGTTTTGCAGTACTATTTCAATCTGGGATTGCAGGTAAGTCATGTTAAAATTGCTTTGACAAACTCTAGATTAAAAATGTAAGCTGGTTTGATAATCAGACTGTTGAATTTTTAAAGCCAAGAACACTGTGAGGAGCCTAAAAGTTGTCTTTATGAGATAATTCTGAAGATGATATGTCAGTTTTGTACTTGAGCCTCCCAGTGCTTCAGTTCCTCTTATAAAATAGTTGTTAAATTATGGCAAGTGGGGGCTCTAAGCAGCACAACTTAAGCATTTATTGGCCTCCATATTTAGCATCATATATATGCCAACCCTTCACTGTGTTTTTTTGTTTCAATAACATATGGATCATTGTCTTGTTTACTTGAAACATTTTTATGGTTATTTCTACATGTTATATGAAAAGTAATTGGACTGATTCAAAGACATTTAACGGGCTGTATTATTTTTAAAGTGGTTATATGTTCATGGATATTTACCAAACACTGATTTTCACCACTCCCCTGAATTGTTAAAGGGTGGGGGTACTGACAGATATCTTAATATCCCTGAAAGGTGTCTCTGATTTCAGTTAAGAGCTGTTTTATTTTATTCTCTCAGACATCATTTCTGCCCCCCTGAAATACACCTGATTTCTGATATAACAAGATAGCTATATTTCCTAAAATGGAATGATGGATTTTAAGATTTGGCAGATGATAGTAAACTAGACAGACTCCTGGATAATGCTCAGATTAGTTCATATTCCCAGACACTGATTTCACTAAACTGTTGGGCATTTCATTTCCAGAAAACTGTCTTCTCCAACTGGCACACATTTTTAAATTAAGAATAGTGGAATGGTTTTTT
>NW_023246936.1:0-1032 GCF_002007445.2 Ailuropoda melanoleuca | reverse complement strand
GACAGGAATAAAAGGTAAATAGTTGCCTGCTGGTGGTATGCTCACCAAGCCAAGTAACCAAAGTGCTTCCTGCTCAGTCTCCACAGATGTTGATCCTTAGCTCTGGATAAGTCCCTTGGAGAGTATTTTGCCAAAAGCAAGAAAGGCAGCTGCATAACTGCCCAGTCCATGGAGCTGACAAACTGGCGTGTCATCAAAGAAAGAGAGAGTCATGCAAAATAAAAGCCTGTGGTTCAACCTCTCAGTCAGAGAGTCAGGTGGTTGTGAGGTAGCACATTTGACTCTTGCTCATTAACAAAGTTTGTCTTTATGTCCTCTTCCTCTTTGCCTGCCTACCCACTGCTAGGTTCCACTGGGTAGGCAGTGGGTGCCTACCTAAATCACTACTTATTTATTGAGTGTGTCCTATGTACCCAACATTCATTGAACACATCTATATTGAATGTCTTGTATGACAATAACAAAAATAATAAATAGACCACGCACTCAACAAAGTCCCAATATCGCAGTCACATGTTCAACTAATTGTCAAGTGGTATGTATAATACACAGAAACCAATGGTAGAGGGACTCAGGGAAAGGCACAACAAATCTGAAAAAGGCTTCACAGAGGAGATGACATTTGAGCTAGGCCTAGGGCTAGGATTTCACAGATCCAGGGGAGAATGGGGTGGAGGAAAGAAGGGAGTAAGGGCATGCCCTGCAAAGGAAAGTGCGTATGTAGTGCTGAAGAGCACATGAGCCCACACTGTGTCTGGGGATTGGCCTATAGTCTGACGTTCTTGGAACATAGGCTGTGCAACACTGGGGCAGGGAGAAGAGGTAAATGTGGCCAGAATGCCAGGAGTTTTCTGTGTCAGCCTATGGAGACTGGGTGCCAGTTACAGGGAATGGGAGCCAGTGGTGGGTTTTAAGTACAGAGTTATAGGATTATACTTATATTTTGGATCGTCCTGTGGGCTGCAGGATAGTGAATGTACAAAGGAAGGTGAGACTGACAGCTGGAAGACCAGTTGAGAAAATCATCAATTG
>NW_023246935.1:0-2382 GCF_002007445.2 Ailuropoda melanoleuca | reverse complement strand
AACTATTGGAACTTCATCAAGATCAAAAGCTTCTACACAGCAAAGGAAACCAACAAAACTAAAAGGCAACCTACAGAATGGGAGAAGATATTTACAAATGATATAACAGATAAAGGGTTGGTATCCAAGATCTGTAAAGAACTTATCAAACTCAACACACACACACACACACACAAACAAATAATGCAGTCAAGAAATGGACAGAAGACATTAAGCCATAAAACAAAAGAAAACATAGGCAGGAATCTCCTTGATATCCATTTTAGCAGTATTTTTCCAGATTAGCTCCCCTCAGCAAGGGCAACAAAGGGAAATACAATTGAAACTACATCAGACTAAAAGCTTTTGCAGAGTGAATGAAACCATCAACAAAATGGAATGACAACCTACTGAAAGGGAGAAGATATTTACCGATGATATAGCCAATAAGGGGTTAATATCCAAAATATACAGATGACCTTTGAACAACATGGGTTGGAATTGTACAAGTCCACTTATACATGGATTTTTAGAATACGTTCAGTACTGTGTTTTTCTTATGATTTTCTTAATAACATTTCCTTTTCTCTAGTTTATTGTAGGAATACAGTATATAATACGCATACAAAATATGTTAATTGACTGTTACTGGTAAGGCTTACAGTCAACAGTAGGCTATTAGTAAAGTTTTGGAGGGAACCAAAAGTCATGTGCAGATTTGACTGTGTGGAGGGATGGGGGCCCTACCCGCCCCCCAATTCTTCAAAGATAAACTGTATAAAGAAATCCTACACCAAAAAGATAAGCTGATTAAAGAATGAACAGAGGACCTGAATAGACATTTTCCCCAAGAGGACATACAGTCAACAGACAAATGAAAAGATGCTCAACAGCACTAATAATCAGTAAAATGCAAATCAAAGCCACACCTGTCAGAATGGCTAGTATCAAAGTGACAAGAAATGTTTTGGTGAAGATATGGAGTAAAGGAAACATTCATGAACTGTGGGCAGGAATATACATTGGTATAGGCACTATGTCAAACAATATGGAGGCTTCTCGAAAAATTAGAAAACAAAACTACCATACAATCCATAAGTTCTACTTCTGGGTATTTATCCCAAGAAAATGAAAATAATTTAAAAAGAAATAGGCAACCCTATGTTCATTGCAGCATTATTTACAATAGCCAAGATATGGAATCAACCCAAGTGTTCATCGATAAATGGTAAGATAAAGAAGATGTGGTACATATAGTCAAAGGAATATTACTCAGCCATAAAAAAAATAAATCTTACCATTTGCAACAATATGGATGGATTTAGAGGGCATTATGCTAAGTGAAATAAGTCAGAGAAAGACAAATATTGTGTGATTTCACTTACATGTGGAATCTTAAAAAATAATGAACAAAATAAAAACAGATTCAAATGCAAAAAACTGGTCTTTGCCAGAGGGAAGGGAGATGGGAGGGTGCGTGAAATAGGTAAAGGAGATTGAGAGATACAAACTTTCAAGTCACAGGATGTACAGGGAATATAGTTCAATAGTACTGTAATAACTTTTAATGTTGGATGACAGATAATAACTAGACTTACTGTGGTGATCACTTTGTAATGTATGTAAATGTCGAATTACTATATTATGCACCTGAAACTAATATAATATGGTATGTCAACCATATTTAAATTAAAAAACAAAAAACGGAAGGAGGAAAGTGGAAAGAAAAATTTGCTTTTAATCTTTTCTTTATACACTTGGCCAATTCTCATTCTCACATTTACCAGCAAGGCTTCTATTTAAGCTATTTTTTCTGTACAGTTTAGTGAGTTCTGTTTGACACTATTTATGTGGGTACCACTACAGGAACTTGTGAAAATAGACTCGGAGCCTTTATCAGAGGGGACAACATAGATTCTAGATGTCAGTGTCCTGTGGTGGTGGGGAAGGCACCTTTAGACAGTAGGAGTCTTTCTTCCACAGAGAGACAGTGAAACCACAGCCTGCATAAAGACAAAAGCTAACTTGGAGGTTAACTCCAAGCCAGGCCCTTGAGCTGTTGTCCTGCTCTCTTGCCTAGTGTTCTAGCCTCAGAAGGATGTACAGCCCCCTCATGCTATGAAAGAGATGCGCAGAGATGCCGGTAGGCAGTGCTGGACCATGCCCTCTTCTCCGCTTGCAAGGACATCTCTATCAGTCCAAGGTAGAGCAGGAGAGGAGAACCAATGCAGCACCTTACCTAGAGGGTATGCAATTTAAGGAAGGCTTTTTGAGATTTTTAATTGATACGGAAGGGTGTCATGGTTTTCAAAATGTCTATTTGGAAAACAATTAATTGAAAGCTGTGTTTCCAACAAAATTTTTAGCCAAAAAAAAAAAAAAAAAAAAAAAAAAAAAAAAAAA
>NW_023246934.1:0-2381 GCF_002007445.2 Ailuropoda melanoleuca | reverse complement strand
GGGTGGGGGCTGGGGAGGGCGAGCGGCGCGAGGGGGCGGGTCCCGGCCCTGCTCGGCGCTGATTGGCTGAGCGCGTGTGGAATCGGGTGATGGGAAACGCAGCCCGGCTCTCCCGTGCCCTCCTGCTCCTCTCCCTCCTCCCCGTGGCGAATGTGCTGCGCGGCGGCGGGTGCTTACGCTCGCGGGGTTTGGCTGTTGCAGGCAGGAGCTGGGAGGAGGCGGCAGCGGCAGGAGCAGCAGCGGCGGCGGCGGCAGCTGGGAGGAGGTGGTGACGGTGGCAACGGCAGCGTCGGGGACGATGGCGCGACTGGTGGCAGTGTGCAGGGACGGGGAGGAGGAGTTCCCCTTCGAGAGGAGGCAGATTCCCCTCTACATAGACGACACCCTCACGGTGAGCGGGCCGGGCCGGGCTCGCCGCTCCCCTGGCAGCTGTTTCCCCTCCTCCCCCTCCCCCAGGCCGAGCGCTGCGCACTGGAGAAAGAGTGTGTTGCAACTCCTAGGCGAGGCCTTCTCTCCGGCAGGCCCCACAAACTCGCCTTTGCAGTGTGTCGCACGGTAACCTCTGCGGGCCCCTAGCCCAGCGCTCCGTTAGCATTTCGAGACTGTCTCGCCAGATTTTCATTCCTTTTTGAACCCTCTTCCTTTACCCCTGTCTCTCAGCGAGACGCTGCTTTTTGCCAAAGCACGCGCCTCGGAGAGGGGTTGAAGGATCTCCGTTTAGGGCCTATCCTTTACAGAATCCACCTACCCTCGGGGAAGCTTAATTATCTGGAAATGTCGCAGCTGCACTGCTACCTGTGTATTTTTTCTCTCAATACTATAGCTCACTACAGAAGCTTAATTACTTAGGGCAGAGTGACATGCTCTCGCACGGTAAGATTCCACTAAAATGATTTGGTTTCTTTGCAAATAGTGTCATATTGCCTAGTACACTAAAACTCTTTGAAATGATTGTATTGCTAGGCCATGACTCTTCAAAATGGGTTTTCTTGGCAATAGTTATTTTTTAGTGTACAGGTAACCTTTTCTTTCTTTTTTTTTAAATAAAGCAAAATTATTGAATGTGTAAGAGCATTATAAAATTATAAATTGCTCATCTCGAGTGTCAAAACCCAGTTCTGGGTAGTTTTCTTTTTTAGAGTTGATGGTAGTACAGCATTACTGACCCTCTGCCCTGTGTTGCTGTACTATTTCCTTTGAAAGGAAATGGCAGAAATTTGAATTGAATCTGAACAGGAAATGAGTGCAGTTGCTTGCCACTATTTCTTAAGAAATGAAATGAACCTTTTCTGAATATCTTTTGAAATCTGCATTTTGATGATGCCGAAGCTTTGGATGGATTATACATTTGCTTTTTGATAGGTGTAACTCAGTCTCTTCATCGGATTACCTTTGCCTTTTTGCTTTTCAGAGGCAGTTCTATTTTGTTCTTGAATTTTTTTTTGCAAATATCTATTGAAGTTTTTTCAAATTTTATATAAAATGCAAGTCATTGTAGAGCTGCCACTCTATGCCTTTCTGTTTGCCAGTCTCAATTAAGACTTGATTGAGCTGCAGTACTTTTAAAAGGATTAGAGGAGCTATTTGGTGACTTAATTAGAACTTTTTATGTGAAAGCATCTTTTTTTTCATGGAAAGAAAGTGCATTTTTTTTTCGTGGAAAAAAGAATGATTTGGTCTGACATAAGGTAAATAGAGTTTGTGTTGATGCATTAGAAAGTGCTTGTATGCCTTGGTTATGATTTCTGTATTTTTTACATTAAAAGTATAATGGAATTGTATTTTAAGTTAAAAAAAGATCTAGCACTCTGATCAAATTAAATGATGCATTTCTCTATTCAAAAACTCCTAATATGAGTTCATTTGTTACTTTCTTTCTCTTCTCACATAAACACTTTTCTAGAGCATATAATTTGGTATAAGCTTTCTGTGATTATTGTCCCAGAATGCCTTTGAAGTTTAAAAAAATCAATGGGTTTAGACATAAGATTACGTTTGAGTGTATAATATCAAAACATAGGGGAAATCAACATAAATTTGAATGTTTACAGTGTTTTAAAAGACACTTCCTGACACTTCCTTATGGTCACATAACCCAGCTTTCTTTTGAGTGCACCATTGATACATCTATCATATAGCACTTTAATGATACTAATATTCTAAAATTTTCCATAGAAAAAGGTGTAATCTTGCACTGTGATACATTATTTGGACTTATTTCTCTAGAGAAGTTGGGATTTGACTGAACCTGGTGGTTGAGTTTTGCTTTTATTATACTGTGGACTTGTGACCAAGGCAAATAAAATTTAGGGTTATTTAATTTAAATATCTTAAAATAACATTTTATTTAGGAAAAGGTGTGGTTTTTTAAAATTTATTTT
>NW_023246933.1:0-2382 GCF_002007445.2 Ailuropoda melanoleuca | reverse complement strand
AAAAAAAAAAAAAAAAGATTGCTTTTGAAGAAATGGTGATTTTTTTTTTCTATACTCTAGTCCACAAGGACATTACAAGAATCCCTATCGACTGTATTCCCTAAAATAAGACCTACCACCCCATGTTATCTCCCATCTGAGACTGGCTCGGCACTACTCGCTCTTAGCTAACCCACACTGGTTCGCTCCTACTAATTCTGCATCATTCAGAAATGCTCACAATATGCTTATCAGTCTGCCCCCAATTTCACACATTATTCAATAAATTTTTATCTCCTATGTGCTGAGTGGTATAGATTTCACTCAAGACTGCTGCCAGACTTCTAGGAGCCCAACATTTTGACCTTGTTTCTTTTCCAGTTTTAAAAACTGGCTATTCGCCCTACCTAGTCCTCTGGCAAATGGACAGCCGTCACAACGAAATAACCAGAAATTTCTATCAACACCAATGAGCTGTCAGAGTCCCTTATCTTTGTTCTCTTTCAAATAAGGATCTTTCAACTGTAAGAAGAGATGAAACTCTGTCCTGTATTCTGAGATCTCTCAGCTTCACAGTCTGAACCTCGAGGTCTGTGGAGCGAGACCCAGAGGTTCAGAGTCTGCACGAGGCAACAATCGTCCACTTCCACCAGTGAGCTCAAAGAATCTGGTCGGGCTCTGCCCCCCCACCCCCGTGGAAACAAGACCCACTGGTCTGCTAGTAGGTCAGTGCTCTCGACAGCTACTGCTCACCGTTGCTCGTTGCTCGCTGCAACGCAACATGATTCCTTCCCAGGGCCGGCACTCCCACACTGCCTTCGGGGCATTCCAGGGAATAGGAAAGGCTGCTCTCCCAAGAGACACCTTCTCCCGGCACCTCCACGGATGCTGAGCTGCCTCCTCCCTCCTGCCCTCTATGTTGTGTTCATCTCCTGTTAAGCTTGAACTCCCTTTCACCTTGACCCCAGTTATTTTTCCAATCCTAAGACTTCTTTAACCTATGTTAGTAAGCTAGAAATAGACGTTAAAAAAATTTATTATTTTCAGAGGTATAAGTTAGGGATTCATGAGTTACATATAACACCCAGTGCTCATTACATCAAGTGCCCTCCTTAATGCCCATCACCCAATTAACCCATGCCCCCATACACCTTCCCTCCAGCAACCCTCTGTTTTTTCCCTACAGTTAAGAGTCTCTTATGGTTTGCCTCCCTGTTTTCATCTTAATTTCTCCTTCCCTTCCCCATGTTCATCTGTTTTGTTTCTTAAATTCCACATGAGTGAAATCATATGGAATTTGTCTGACTTATTTTGCTTCACATGATACCCTCTAGTTCCATCCACGTGCTTGCAAATGGCAAGATTTCCTTCTTTTTATGGATGAGTAATATTTTATTGTGTATATATACCACATCAGCTATCCATTCATCTGTTGATGGACATCTGGGCTCTTTTGATAGTTTGGCTATTGTGGACATTGCTGCTATAAACATTCGGGTTCAGGTGCCCCTTCAAATCACTCTATTTGTATCTTTTGGATAAATACCTAGTAGTGTAATTGCTCCGTCATAGGGTAGCTCTATTTTCAACTTTTTGAGGAACCTCTATACTGTTTTCCAGAGCAGCTACACCAGCTTGCATTCCCACCAGCAGTGTAAGAGGCTTCCCTTTCTCCACATCCTCACCAACACTTGTCATTTCCAGAGTGGTTAATTTTAGCCATTCTGAGTGGTGTGAGGTGGTATCTCATTGTGGTTTTGATATTTCCCTGATGTCAAGTGATGGTGAGCATTTTTTCATGTGTCTGTTGGCCATTCAGATGTCTTCTTTGGAGAAATGCCTATTCATGCCTTCTGCCCATTTCTTGACTGGATTATTTGTTTTTTGGGTGTTGAGTCTGATAAGTTCTTCATAGATTTTGGATACTAGCCTAATCTGATATGTCATTTGCAAATATCTTCTCCCATTCCATCAGTTGTCTTTTGGTTTTGTCGACTGTTTCCTTTGCTGTGCAAAAGCTTTTCATCTTGATGAAGTCCCAGTAGTTCGTTTTTGCCCTTGCTTCCCTTGCCTTTGGCAAATTGTCTAGCAAGAAGTCGCTGCAGCCGAGGTCAAAGAGGTTGCTGCCTGTGTTCTCCTCCTCTAGGATTTGGATGGATTCCTGTCTCGCAACGAGGTTTTTCATTCAAGTCTTCGTGTATGGTGTAAGGAAATGGTTCAGTTTCATTCTTCTGCACATGGCTGTCCAATTTTCCCAAGCCATTTGTTGAAGAGATGGTCTTATTTCCATTGGATATTTTTTCCTGCTTTGTTGAAGATTAGTTGACCACACAGTTGAGGGTCCATTTCTGGGTTCTCTGTTCTGTTCCATTGATCTATGTGTCTGTTTTTGTGCCAGTACCA
>NW_023246932.1:0-2381 GCF_002007445.2 Ailuropoda melanoleuca | reverse complement strand
TAGGGTAGCTCTATTTTTAACTTTTTAAGGGACCTCCACACTGTTTTCCAAAGTGACTGTACCAACTTGCAGTCCCACCAACAGCATAAGACGGTTCCCCTTTCTCCACATCCTCTCCAACATTTATTGTTTCCTGTCTTGTCAATTTTTGCCATTCTCACTGGTGTAAGGTGGTATCTCAATGTGGTTTTGATTTGAGTTTATTTTTGTGTATGGTGTAAGTAAGTGGTCCGGTTTCATTTTTAAACATGTAGCTGTCCAGTTTTCCCAAGACCATTTGTTGAAGAGACTGTGTTTTTCTCATTGCATATTCTTGTGTCCTTTGTTGAAGATTAGTTGACCATATAATTGGGGGTTTATTTCTGGGTTTTCTATTCAGTTCCCTTGATCAATGTGTCTGTTTTTGTGCAGGTACCACACTGTTTTGATTACTACAGCTCTGTAGTAAAACTTAATGTTCACTTGAAATCCGGAATTTTGATACTTCCAACTCTGTTTTTCGATTTCAGGATGTCTTTGTTTATTCAGGGTCTTTTGTGGTTTCATACACATTTTAGGATTGTTCGTTTTATTTATTTATTAAAGATTTTATTTATTAGAGAGAGAGAGTGAGTGAGAGAGAGCACGAGAGGGAGGAGGGTCAGAGGGAGAAGTAGACTCCTGTTGAGTGAGGAGCCTGATATGGGGCTTAATCCCGGGACTCCAGGATCATGACCTGAGCCAAAGGCAGACGCTTAACCGACTGAGTCACCCAGGTGCCCCATGTTCATTTTAGTTCTGTGAAAAATGCTGTTGGTGTTTTGATAGGGATTGCACTGTATCTATAAATTGCTTTAGCAGTGTAGACATTTTAACAATATTTGTTCTTCTAATCCACGAGCACAGATGTCTTTCCATTTGCATCATTTTCAGTTTCTTTCATCAATGTTTTATTGTTTTCAGAGGGCAGGTCTTCTGCCTCCTTGGTTAAGCTTATTTCTAGGTATTTTATTATTTCTTAGTGCAATTATAAATTGAATTGTTTTCTTAATTTCTTTTTGCTGCTTCATCATTAGTGTATAGAAATAGTTCAGTACTAGTTTTAAATGCAGATGTAAGAGCATTGAACCCATGTGCAGTCACTGAAATTATGCAATTTATATTTAACAGTTCATATATGTGTCTGTATTTTGTTCTCACCAGAACAGTGGAAATGCTTCACAGAAACAAACTCAATTGTTTTTTAAGTTTTATTAAGATATGATTCACATCCATATAATTCACCCAATTCATTGGTTTTTAGCATATCCAAGAGTTGCATAGTCATCCCCACAATTTAATCCTAGACTATTTTTATTTCTCTCCAGGAGAAACCCTATACCCTATTCCCCATTTCCCCCTGAATTCTCTTCCCTCCAGTCCTAGGCAGCTGCTAATCTATTTTCTGTCTGTATGGATTTGCCCCTTCTGGATATTTCATGTAAATTGAATCATGCAATATGTGTTTTTTGTTGTGTCTAGCTTCTTTCAGTTAGCATGATGTTTTTTCATCCATATTGTAGCATGCATCAATACTTCATTTTTTTGTGTTCAAATAATATTTCATTATATGGATGTGCCACATTTTGTTTATTCATTCTTTAGTTAATGGACCTTTAGGTTTTTTCCATTTTTTGGCTCTTATGAAGAATGCTGCTGTGAACATCCATGTATAAGTTTTTGTGTGGGTGTATATTTTCATTTTTCTTGGACGGAATTACTGGGTTGTATGATACCTCTATGTTTAATATTTGAGGAGCCGTCAAACTGTTTTCCAAAGTTGGAGCACCATTTCACATTTCTACCACATTTCAATTTTTCTACATCATCTTTCACAGTTGTTATTAACTGTCATTTTAATTTTTTTAAAGATTATATTTATTTATTTGACACAGAGAGCACAAGCAGGCAGAGTGGCAGGTAGAGGGGAGAGGGAGAAGCAGGCTCCCCACTGAGCAGAGAGCCCAACATGGGGCTCCATCCCAGGACCCTGGGATCATGACCTGAGCCAAAGGCAGACACTCAACTGACTGAGCTACCCAGGCGCCCCTTGATTTTTAATTATGGTCATCCTAGTGAGTATGAAATGTTATCTCATTGTGTGTGTATTTTAAGATTTTATTTATTTAAGTAATCTCTACACCCCATGTGGGGCTTGAACTCACAACCCCAAGATCAAGAGTTGCGTGCTCTTCTGACCGAGACAGCCATACACCCCTCATTGTGGTTTTGATTTGCATTTCCCTGATGACTAGTGTCGTTTAACATCTTTCCGTGTATTTATTGGTCATTTGTGTATATTCTTTGGAGGAATGTCTATTCAGCCTTTGTCCTTTTTCAAATTGGGTTCTTTTTTTTTTTTT
>NW_023246931.1:0-2380 GCF_002007445.2 Ailuropoda melanoleuca | reverse complement strand
AAAAAAAAAAAAAATCTTAAAAAAAAAAAAAAAAAAAGAAGAAGAAGAAGAAGAGAATACAGAACTGGAAATTTTGCCGTGCCCTCTTTTTAAAAAATGCAATAGGCCATCGTCTTGTACTAGAAATATGGGGAAAAAGAAGCATCTTATCAGTGTGACAAATAATTACTTAAACTTAACTACTCTGCCTACTTATCTTACTTTAAAATAAGTATCTTGGATAACTAGAGGATTCATTGCCATCTTTACCCAGTTCTCTTTTAAAACATAAATCAATTTTTGAACTATAAGACTTGTTAGGCCACCTAAAACTTATTATCTAAAGTAATTACCTATTATCAGAAGCAGTATTTTCTTCATTGATAGGTGAAAGAAGTTGAAAAATTGCAATTGGAATAGGAAACAAATGAGGCCTGTTTTTTATAATTGCTTTGCATGGAGTTTGCTTTAGCTGTTAAAAACCCCAGACCAGTAAGCAACTCAGGTCAGATTGTAAGATAGTCTACAAAACACTTACACATTTGAAGTTCAGTGAGGGAATAAGTTTTACTTATTTTCAAAGCCACATTTTTCTCAGCAAATAGGAAAAAAATGAAAATACACAATCATACTGAGGTTTTATTAACGATGAGCCCCAAAAACTAGTTTTTTGTTTCCTCATTGTTTTTCACCAACATTTCTCCAAGGGATAATATCTGTAGGTGATGGCCTCCATATTTTGATTAGTTTTAGGTCATAATCCCAATGATAGCAGCACAGTATTGACATTTGTGTTTCCACCATAGCATCCATTGGGGTGTACTCCTTTTGAGTACTCTGTATGAGCATAAAAATGATCACAATTATTTACAGAAAAATTGTATTGGAAAATGTCACATGAAAAAATAATAAGGGTACAGAAGATTGTAACACCACGATTAACAAGGTTCCACTAAAGTGTACATATCTACTTTCTCTAGTCATTTGAGATATATATTGTAAGTAGATAGAAGACTTATGAAAACTAGTATTAGTCCATACAGTAATAAACCATTGTCATTTAATGCATGTCTTCTACTAGAATTTTCTTAAGTGCTTTATAGGTTTTATTGCTATTGTAGGTAACTTTAATATAAATTTGATTTTATAACTGTTTTTGGTATGTAAGAATGTGCTTTTATATGCTAATTTACATTAAAGGAACTTACTGAACTCTTTCATTACTTCTGAGAATTTATCTGTGGCTTTTTTCTGGGTTCAATGTGCACAGGACTATGTGGACTTCTGGAAGAGAAAAGTGGAGATGTAAGGGTTGTTGGAACCAATACTGACTTTCTTGGTGGAGGGCAGGCACTCTGTTCTGGAGTTCTTGTTCTCAATGCTTAGTTTTGTGATGCAGTTTCCAAGCCATTCCCCTGGCCCTCACCTGCATTACTCAAGCAAGGCATGGCCTCAGCTGGAGGCTCACCATTCCAAATGCATTCAGTAGGATAACATTAAGGCTTATAAATAGCTCTTATAAAGCAAAGACTTGTTATGTGGAAAACCTCTTTTAGAGAGAAAAAAATCAATTATTATTCACTTAGGTAATTGCCATTAATAAATTGCTTCTTAATCCACTCACTCCTAAATTTAATAGATGTAAATGCTTCACTGACATATTTATTTACTATTTTTCTTGGTTGCTTATATTTACTATCATAAATATCAGTGGCATTTTATCTAGTGATTATATTGAATATTCCCAAATAAGCAAAGCCTGTAGTTAAATATTCTGTCCTCAAGTAGTATTAAAAATATCAGTGGAGTATACAAATGTTTGTTTTGTAGTATTTGAGAGAAATTTTGAAGGCACCCCAGTTTCTAACTAAAAATATAGTTTTCAATGGTGAAGACCTAAAATCCTACAATTAAATTCAAATAATTATTGCTAAATTGTAAAAAAATCAAATGATTCAGGGATATCATGATCATATATTATCTGAAATTGCCCATATTTTAGTTTGCCCTATTATTGTCATAAATAAACAAACTTACTCTGAAATCAAGCTCACACAACACCTCCTAAACAGAAGTAGCACAAAAGTCATTTTTCAAACAGGTCTGGCGTTTGATTCACAATATAAGGGGGTCTGAGGTTATGTGAACACCTTTCAGTTATGAATGTCTTATGTGGAATTAAATGTTTCTGACTATGAGACAAAGACCTTGTGGAAATGAGATATGAAATATGGACAAACATGGTGAGGGATGTGAAGGCTCTAGGAACACATTCATAAATGGAGAGGTTGGGATGGAAAATGTCTGCAAGAATGATACAAGGAATTACACTCATACTCATGTTGTCTGAGAACAGATTCAATATGAACTCTAAAAGTAAAATGTAGTCTGAATATCATAC
>NW_023246930.1:0-2380 GCF_002007445.2 Ailuropoda melanoleuca | reverse complement strand
GCCTCTGCCTGGAAGCCCTCCTGCCTTTATTCTGGATATATACTTTCCCTGTCTGGATTCATAAAGCCAACTTTATTCATGAATCCCCAATAGAAATCTGTTTTGACTTTTTTATAGTTCTCCACTGTGGGTGGAAAAAACAAAAAACAAAAACAAAGCAAGGACACAGACCAAAGCAGCAGGAATGAGGTTCATGCCACTGCCGCCAGCCTTCCTGAGGCAAGTCCAGAGCCCAGCCCCCAATTACCAACCCCTCATTTTATAATAACTGGAGGTGTTAGGCTGTTTGACAGAAACTGATTTTGGCCTGACCTGCAGAACTTGGGTAAGCATTCCTCCGGGGAGTACACAGTTTGAGCTTTTGCTTCAATTTGCCAGAGAAAAAAAATTTTTTTAGGACTTTAAATTGATTTAATGAGCCAGGGAATGTGTGGCTGAGGGAAAAAGGAAATTATTTGTGTTTATGAAAAATGGCAAATAGGTGACCTCCTCAGCTAAATTCTCAATCTCCTGATACTTTTGCTCTGGGGAGCTGTATAAATGTCAAACCATTCAATGAAAGATTAAACAAATAAAACAAAACAAATAAATAAACAAACACCCCCTGGGACCTCTGAGCCTCCATGTTAAACTACCTTGTCCTGAATGCCATAAACAAAGCTACTGCTTCCAGAATGAATGTGTTTTCTTTAAAAAAAAAAAAAAAAGATTCCTTCATGCTAAGTGCTGGGTAATGATTGCAGACAGAGATGTCCTGTGTGGTCCAGTGCCTTTCTGTGCTTCAGGGAAGGAGAGTCCCACCCAGAGTAGCATGAGAAGCCTCTTCTTGGAGCTCATGTGCCTCCCGTGGCTGACTTGGGGAGAAGTGGGGATTGAAACAGGGAGAACAACACCACCACGCTCTTCTTTCGCATTGTTGTTGAAGTCTCAAAGATGAGGTTTTCTACTCTTTTAGCCTAACAGCTCCTTTGCGTAGAGCTGGGCATCGCAGGCACAGGGATCTTAGAAGGATTAGTCATAAATTAGTCCATATTTCTATGTTTCGGAAGTTACAGAAATGAAAATATAAAAGAATATAAAAGCTTTACCCAGACTCCATGCAGATGGGCACACACGACACCCAGCTCTAGGAATAGAATGTGTGTATGAACAGTTACATGGAGAGGCCACCAGAAGTAGCCTGGAACAATAAAATGAGTGTTTTCAGAAAAGCAATTGCGGGTATGGGTATTTCTTAATGTGTGCCCTTGGGCCCCCTGGAGTACAGATTAACAATAGACTTAGTAGGGTCTTTGAAGGTCCTTCACCTTTTACAGTTCTAGGAAATGGCTAGTTCCCATTGGTCCAAAATTCTACAGTCAGTTGTACGTTCGCTGGGTCTCAAAGCCTACCTCATTCAGAGGTGACTAGCTCTAGTCAGATAGGGATTGATGTGCTCTGTCAACAGACAAGGTTTGCTTTATACTCTCCAGTCTTAATGTTTTGTTTGCGACCTTTGCTGGAAAGAAAGCAGCTGTATATCAAAGTATGTCATCTTTAATAATGGTCAGTTCCTCCAAGTGCAAGGTTAGTAATCTGAACTGCCCTGTTTTATAAGGAGAAAGATTCATGAGACCATCTCTACAGAGCGTTGTTAATTATCTATCCATCTACTCGCCTACAGATATCCAGACAGAGAGATGTACACACACACATCCATACATTCATGCATACATAGACATACATCTAAACATGCATACATACAACCTTCTACCATATGTCTTTCCCCCTAGTCACCAGAAGGAATGCTTTGGGTATAGATAGGGACAAGCGAAAAAAGACAACTGGAAACATTTTATAATGATTTGCCATATCCTCCTCATAAAGAAAGGGCAGCATATTATCATCATTTACATTTTGTTTCCAACATGACATATTAATGATAATCTTGGTGATCAGTTTCTATTGATGAATCATTTTTAGAAAAGAAATCAATGAAACAATGCTTATATGAATGGAGATGCAAAAGTAATTAAATTTAAAATGAGGTTTCACTCCTCACACAACTAGGGAAACCTCCCAGCTGGATAGAGTAGCTGGGGAATGGTATGCTTCATTTAATCAGTGTTCTTATTAGGTCAGTTACTTCCACGCCATGCATGGATGTACTGGATTTTTAAATATCAAGCATTCCTTCATTAATTAAGAAAGCTTTTCAGGGTACTAAGTTCCCTTGAAATTATAATAATAATTGCCTAATGATAGCAATCAAACTAATTAGCAATATGTACTTGAAAGAGAAATGGCTATTTGAGAACTCTGCATATTTGGATTCTGAATAACTCTGAATTATTGTTTTACACAGATTCTACATTTCATTTATTTATTTATTTATTTATTT
>NW_023246929.1:0-2379 GCF_002007445.2 Ailuropoda melanoleuca | reverse complement strand
CCTTTTCTTGTTATGCTATTGTCCAATTTTGATATTATCCCAACTTCATATAATGAGTTTGGTATCTGGTCCATTTAACCAATTTTGGCTAAACACTTTGTTCATAATATCAATTATCTGTTACTCACAGATTTAATTAAAAGCAATAACAAAAAACTGCACTGGTAAAACTCTCTGGTCCCAGGCATTTTTGGAGTAGGGGGCTGATTCCGGACTTTGTTTTACTTTATTATAAAGCTGGCTTGATCTATTATTGAGTGCATTTGTTTAATTTTTTCTATTTTTCTAGAATTGCCCCTTTTATGTACATTTTTACATTTATCAAAAATTGTTCACATCTTCCTATTTCTTAGGATAACATGATCCATGGGGACAGAAGGAGTTTCTGTCATCCTAATACCCCAGGCTCTCTGGAAAACGTCATTTTGTGTTTATAGCACCAACTTCCCTATGCAAATTTCCTGTACCACCTAATGGTATTATTTGGTATTATTTATTCTTCACTTGGGTAAAGGTATTTTTCAGCTCACCCCCAATTTCAGGTTATGTAAGAACACAAGAACTATATCGTACTCTCTATAGATAAAAGTGAAAAATCATATTCATTATTATGTGATCTAGTTTATATATACATGTGTGTAAATAAATTTTTAAAGACCAAGTAATTGAAGTCAGTAACAAGGAAGAATTTACAGTTTACTCAGTTATTTAATGTACATTTATCCAATATATATTAGGTCTTCATTAAAAAACATTTACAAGGATAATGTTTATAAATTTAACTTAAAAGATGTGCTTACTTTCATGAGATGCTATGCTTTTTTTCAAAATATCGTTCTCCGTATATTCTTCATACAAGCTAGGATGCTATGCAGTAAAAATGTCTTATGAGTTATTCCTTGCTTTAGACTCATCCATTTATTCATTCATATCTTCCAGAGCTGTTTATTGAATATCTTATGTGTAGAAGCATCTCTTAGATGGTTAGGATAATAATAATAAAATATAACCCCTATTAAATGCTTACTACATGGCAGGCACTATTCCAAGGCTTAACTCAAAAGTTTACAAACTCAAAACGGTAAGTACTATTATTATTCTCTTTTTACGTATGAGGAAACTGTGATAATGTGAGGTTAAGAAATAGTCCTAATACAAAAGTTCACTTTGTATGGAGAGGACAAACACATGAACAGACAAATGTAATATAGTAGAAGTTCCATTAAGAAAAAAGGTCAATCGATGAGTAAATTTTTCTCTCTCAGAGGTAGCAATGTTTATGACAAGGAAGTTTAGGACTTCTTGATTCAAGCAAATAATTTTAATATCAATTGAAAAAGAGTGTGTATACATGAGTTGAGAATCACAGACTCCATTGCAAAGCTAGTGTTGATGGCTGGTAGGATCTTGTACAGGTTATTTAAACCATTTGGACTTTAGGTTCAACTACAAAGCAAGGTAGTAGAATAGAGCTTCATCTGATTCTTTGACTCTTTAACTCTAATTACAAGTTTTACTAATAAGACTTATGTATGGGTATTCCATATTTAATCACAAGTATTACGATTGTATTATCAAAAGTTGGAAATACAAGACTCTTGTCTTCACTGCACAGAAGTTCAAACAAATCTTTGATTAACCTTTCATTGGAGCTGCCAACTAAAGCAGGGCATAATGTAGTTAAGTGGCACTCAAAGTAGAGTCTCTGAACCCCTTACAGTCCCGAAAACTTTTCCACGGGGTCTTCCAGGTCAAAAAAATGTTAAGACGTTGTGTCTATTTTTCACCCTCATCCCCTCACAGTGTACAGCAGAGTTTTCCAGAGGCTACATGATGTGTGATGATGTTATCACTCTGTAGGCTAATAGAATACCTGTTCCTGTATTCTTGTTTTCTTTTTCTTTCTTTCTCTTTCTCCCTTTATTTTTTTTTTTTTTAGAATTTCCTCAACTTTACATTTTAATATGGTAAATATTAGTGGATGTAAAGCACAGGAACAAAAGCTTTGGGGGATCTCCTATCGTTTTTAAGAAATATGGGTCCTGGGACCCAAAAGTTAGAACCACTATCAATGGTTGACAAGAACATTTGAACTCAATGTAGTACAAGAATACTAATGGCATGTAACCATGCCATTTACTGGCAGTGTGACTCTGGGCAAGCTACTTAACTCATCTAAGCCTCAGTTTCCTCATGTGTAATATTATCAACCTCACAGCTGTTTTAAGAACATGCAATGAGATAATGCATGTGAAGTACTCTATACCGGATCTGATATGTAAAAGCAAAAACCCTGCTCAAAAGTAATTACCTATCTTGGGAAGGATAGACAAGAAAATGGAAAACTGATAATTTAAATTGATAACTTTTTTTTTTTTT
>NW_023246928.1:0-2378 GCF_002007445.2 Ailuropoda melanoleuca | reverse complement strand
AAGTTAGTACATTTTTAATTCAGACTGAAAATACTCAAGCTACTACTCAAGGCACAGAAAACTAATGTTTTATTCATTGTCTGTAAGCTTTGGTTCAGACTCCACAAAAAAAGCACAGTGCTTTACATAGAATGGATGTTCAAAAATTATTGACTGATATTTACAGAAAGGTTTGCTCAAGTACTCTCTGACCCAGGATAATAAAAGATAACCCCTTAAAACTTGGATGAAGCACAGTTCTCAGTAATTTAGTACTGTGTTTGAAACCATGGTGGGTTGGAAGAGTTAAGCAAATGAAAGCCCTGCCATCTCACTAAAACTATGACCCAGTCATAGGTGGGGATCCTACTAAATCATTACAATTTTAAGAGCAGTTCTTTAAACTGAGATATTAAAATAAGAGATTTAGTTAAGAAACAAAGAAAAATGAACATGACAGGTGGATAGATACACATACACACCTAAAAAACAATATGGTCACTTATACAACTACTGGCTGTGTATCTGTCTGTCTCTCTTATTTGAAAAGCCATCCCTTTTGGCTAGAGATTAGTAACACCAAATTGGGCAGAAAGAAGGCAAGGCATAGCTTCTGATTTCTATTTTGATAGTTGGATGTTCATTTTACCCATGTGCAATTTGAAAATTTCTTCTCTCTCTTTTTCAATGGCTAGGCAAGGGTTAAAATTGATATGCTACATATGACATAGCTACATTTCTTATCACAGCTTCTGGTTCTCCTTGATTTTAAAATTTCAGCTTCTCTCAAATAGCTTTCCTTCAGGTTAAACTCCACTAACATGGCTCTCCTGAAGACTGTGAGCCTCGGGGCTTGGTATAACTAGCTCAATTACTGTATCTTGCAAGGCCTGTCTCACTACCCAAAACTTTAGACCCTATTCAAGCTCCAGTCTTAGACGGGCCAAATGGGCCCCATTTCCATTCTCATCATGATAGGAAATCTATCTCTTGAAAAGAAATCTCTCCCTCAGAAGAAACAGGTCAGATTAATGATCTTGGCTCCAAGAGTTAATCTTTTAGCTCTCCCCGATTTTTCTTTTATTAGTTTGGATTTTATCTCTCACTTTTAAACATTTTTATTACAAAAGCAATACATGCTTATTGTAGTGGAAAATTAAAATAGTACAAGAGTATATAAAGTGAACGGTGAAAGTACCCCACAGCTCTACACCATGCCAGTCCCATTATCTAGAGATAATACTTCTCAGCAAAAGCTATGCTGTCTATTCAGCCATTCATCTGCCCATCCTCCATCAGTCCATTTAGGCATCCATTTATTTATTTATGTATTTATTTATTTATTAATCTATCTAATGAGATCAAACTGAATACAAACTATCTATATATCTACTTTCCTGCACAGATTCACAAGATGTGCCCAGGTGTATAAATCCAAAGCCTCCTTCTAGAACTCATAGGCTCTATATAATTTTGGATAATGGACTGAATTTCTTCATGTCTTCAAGCTCTCATCTATAAAATGGGACTAACACTTTTAAAAGAATTTTTTTTAAAAAAGATTAACGTAAGTACTTAGAAAAATGTCCACGAAAAGTAAGTTTTCAGCAAAATGCAGCTTTAAAATGTATATACACATACATACAGTTTGGACTTTAAGAAATAGTTTTTACAATGCATGCATTCATCCACCCATTTATTTTTTGCAATTGCTTCCTGGGCACCTAACACAAGGCAAGGATTATGTTAGGCAGCAGAGTTAAAACAGCGAGCAAAAGTTAAATCAAACACAAACAAATCCGGATTCTGATTTTATGGAGCCTATAGTCCAGTGGTAGAACTATACTTGCCTAGCATTCCACAGTATAGAATAATACTGCAAATGCTGTAAACAATGCGGCAATTAGCATCCTCATGTATGTGAATAAGACGTGTGTAGGCATTCCCACAGCTCTAATTCTTAAATGTGACATGTGAGGATCAAAAAGATGTAACATTCCATATCTTGAAAGATAACTCCAAATTTCCCACACAAATTTTTCCAAGTGGTTCTTCCACCAAAGGAAAAACAGGGCCTATTTCCAAGACCCCTCATCATCACAGGATATTGTACTTTCTATTTCTTTAAATGTAGGCAGTGTTGAGCTTATTTTTGTTTTGATTGCTTGTTTGTAATTTTCTCAAGTGATGTATACAGATCATATTTAGCCACTTTATAAACATTGCTACAATATATTTGTTCATATTCATTGTAAGAGTTTTATCGCTGTGAAGTTATTCTTTACTATCAGTATGATTCCCCAGTCTGTCATTTTTTGTTATTTTTTATTTTTTTAATATTTTTTATTATGTTAGTCACCATACAGTACATCCCTAGTTTTTGATGTAAAGTTCCATGA
>NW_023246927.1:0-2378 GCF_002007445.2 Ailuropoda melanoleuca | reverse complement strand
GTTACTTTTCTCAGTACGTGAAAACCACCTGGATGAATAAGAATGCGATATTACTTGTATTGTTTCTGAACTTATATGATATGTGGTGTTCTTTCTTCAGTCAATTTTACTGACAGAAGCTGAGGACAGGCTAAACCTCCTTGTGTCAGAGATGGAGCATCCAGACCACAGGAGCCTCTCTCAGTGTTCTGCTGGCGAGCTGGAGATTGTGGTGGAGGCCAGGCTGCAGCTGGCTGCGATCGCCCTGCAGAGACACCGGGCAGCATACAGGTGAGTCTCTCAAGCACAGAAGAGAATTTCTTCCTCACCCTAATTTGTCAAATATACCCAAATTTTAGGTGAGTTTTATAAATTCCAATATTAATAGAGCCTACTTGTGTTTTATTTTTCAGGGGAGTTTTCATATATTATTACACTTAAAACTATAGTTCTAAACAACATGTTTGCTTTATTAAAGCATACAGCTAGGATGTTTTATATAAAGAATGAAGAGCTTTGCTTTTTAATTTTATTTATTTTTGTATTTAATTTTTATTTTTTAATTTTAACTCCAGTATAGTTAATATTAAAAACAAGCTCTATTATTAAAAAGTAACACTTTCTGAACTATGTTTTGCTGAACCATTTAAGAAGCAGTTTTGGGTGGATGATTATTTAAATGTTATGCAGTTGTTAGTGTGAGATCTTTCATTTGACTTGTTCATTGATTCATTCATTTACCCAACCAGTATCCATTAACTACTTCATTGTTAAGCTCTGATCTAGATCTTGAGGACACAGAGGTGAATAGAATATAGTTCCTGTATCCAATGCTGAAAGATATATAAACAATTACTTGGGATAATAAAAAAATATAGGCGTATATTTTCAAGAATTTCTTATATCAGTTGTGGTAGATATCTCTATCATACTGCTCTCCGACATTTTAGTAATGGTTCTTTGAATAATGCATAAGTTTATTATCTTACCATTCATTAATTCATTCAAAAAAATAATTTGGGGGACCTACAATATGCTAGTCACTGTTCTAAGTTCTTGAGATATATCAATATCCCAATACTGGATATATACCATATAGACAAAATATTTAACAATATTGAAAACAGGGGCGCCTGGGTGGCTCAGCCATTAAGCGTCTGCCTTCAGCTCAGGTCATGATCCCAGGATCCTGGGATCAAGCCCCACATCGGGCTCCCTACTTGGTGGGAAGCCTATTTCTCCCTCTCCCACTCCCCTTGCTTGTGTTCCCTCTCTCGTTGTCTATCTCTGTCAAATAAATAAATAAAATCTTTAAAAAAATATATTGAAAACAGTCTTACCCTTGTGGAGTTTATAGGAGGTGATAAAGGCTGACAGTAAACTATGAACATAATAAGTAAGTAAATTATATAGTGTGGTAAAAAATGATACATGATACAGAGATATCAGAGTAGAGACAGGGGGAGGAGGAGGAACTATCATTTTAAAATTGTGTGGTTATTATAAAGAATATGACTCCAATTTGATGTTTAATGGCTGACAGCTTTCAAGCACCACTACTCCCCCTTCTGCCCCACACCTGGACAGGCAGATAAGAAAGCCCAGATGCTTTCTTTGTGAGAAAAAGGAGAAGCCTACCAGTGGCTTTTGCAAAGGGGAAACCAATTCAGCAGAAATCTCACTTTTCTTTGATTAGAAACATACAACCATCTCATCAGTGTGAGCCTTGACCAAAGGCCATCCCATGATTAACCACATCTAAGTTTGATTTTATGCTACAGCAGTGTAGATTTTTGGACATTTATAATTTTTGTGGTTTCTAAACAGTGATGAAAATCCATACAGTCCATTTTGGAGCAGTGACTCTCAAAATGTGGTCTGCAGATTTCTAGGGGTGTCTCTAAGACCCTTTCAGGGGGACTGTAAGGTCAGAACTATTTTGATAACAAAAGTAAGATGTCATTCACCATCTTCATTGTGTTGTTATTTGCTCTGATGCTGCAAAGAGCAACAGTAGTAAAACTTCTGGCAACTCACTGTGAATCACAGCAGTGGCACCAAACCATACTCGTGGACATTGCATTCTTTACTGCCTCACACTTGCAATTGAAAAAAAAAAAAAAAGCCAGGGGCACCTGGGTGGCGCAGTCAGTTAGCATCCAACTCTTGGTCTCACCTCAGGGCTTGAGCTCAGGGTCATGAGTTCAAGCCCCGCAGAGGGCTCCACACTGGGCATAGAACCTACTTAAAAAGAAAAAAGCCTAGGGGCGCCTGGGTAGTGCAGTCGATAAGCGTCTGCCTTCAGGTCAGGGCGTGATCCGGTGTTCTGGGATCGAGTCCCACATCGGGCTCTTCCACTGGGAGCCTGCTTCTTCCTCTCCCACTCCCCCTGCTGTGTT
>NW_023246926.1:0-2514 GCF_002007445.2 Ailuropoda melanoleuca | reverse complement strand
ACAAGCAAACAGTGGTTTTGGAAGACACATTGGACCACATGGATTTAACAGATAAATTCAGAACCTTCCATTCTAAAACAGCAGAACACACATTCCTTTTTAGTGCACATGGAACATTCTTCAGAATAGATCACATATGAAGTCACCAAACAAGTCTCAATTTCAAAAAGATTGAAGTCATACCATGCATCTTTTCTGACCACACTGTTATGAAACTGGAAATTAACCACGAGAAAAAAATCTGCAAAGCGTGCAAATCCATAGAGGTTAATAACATACTATTTCACTATGAATGGGTAAACCAACAAATTAAAGAGGAAATGAATGACAAATAAAAAAGTACAATGGTCTAGAATCCTTAGGATCCAGCAAAAGCATTCTAAGAGGGGCAGTTATAACAATACAGGCCTGCCTCGAGAAGCATTAAAAACCCCAAACAACCATCCAAACCTTATATCTAAAGGAACTAGGAAAAGTAGAACCAACAAAACCCAAAAACAGTACAAGTAAATCATAAAGATTAGAGCAGAAATTTAGAAAATGAACAAAGTAAAGTAAAATAGATCAGATCAAAGAAACCAGGAGCTGGTTCTTTGAAAAAGATCAAGTTGATAAACATATAGCCAAACTCATCAAGAAAGAGAATTCGAACCAACACTATCAGAAATGAAAGAAATAATCACCAGCAGCACAGAAATACAAAGAATTAGGAGAAGATTATGAAAAAGTATATGCCGACATATTAAAGAATTGGAAGATTCTTAGAAACATAACCTCCCAAAATTGAACAGGGAATAAAAAAACTTAATAGGCTTGATTACCAACAATGAAATAATTAAATCAATAATCAAAAAACCCCCAACAAACAAAATTCCAGGACCAGATGGCTTTATAGGTGAATTCTACCAAACATTTAAAGAAGAGTTAATACTGATTCTTCTCAAACTATTCCAAAAACTAGAAAAGGAAGGAAAACTTCCAATTCATTGTATGAGGCATGCCTTACCTTGATACAAAAACCAGATAAAAACACTACAAAGAAAAAAGAAAAAAAGAAAAGAAGGAAAGAGAGNAGAAGAAAAAAAAAAAAAGAAAAGAAAGAAGAGAAAGAAAGAAAACTATAGGCCATTATCTCTGATGAACATAGATGCAAAAATCTTCAACAAAATGTTAGCAAACCAAATTCAACAATACATGTAAAATATCATTCACAATGATCAAGTGGTATTTATTCCTGAGATGCAAGAGTGGCTCAATATTCACAAATCAATAAATCAATCAATGTGATAGATCATTGCAGTAAGATCAAGGATAAAAATCTTATGATTATTTCAATAGATGCAGAAAAAGCATTTGACAAAGTACAACATCCATTCATGATAAAAACCCTCAACATAATTAAGGCCTTATATGAAAACCCACCGCAAACATCATACTCAATGGTGAAAAACTGCTCGCTTTCCCCCTAATGTCAGGAGCAAAACAAAGAGGTCCACCCTCACCAATTTTATTCAACATAGTACTGGAAGTGCTAGTCACAGCAATCAGATGACAAAAAGGAATAAAAGGCATCCAAATTGGTAAAGAAGTAAAACTTTCACTATTTGCAGATGATATGATACTCCATTTAGAAAACACAAAGATAAAAAAAAAACTAGAATTGATCAATGAATTCAGTAAAGTTGCAGGATACAAAATTAATTTACAGAAATACATTGTATTTCTATATACTAATAATGAAGCAACAAAAAGTAGTTAAGCAATCCCATTTATAATTGCACTAAGAATAAAATACTGAAGAATAAGCTTAACGAAGGAGATGAAAGACCTGTAATGTATTAACTAGAAACACTGATGAAAGAAATCAAAGATGACACAAGCAAATGGATATACATTCCATGCTCATGGATTAGAAGAACAAATATTGTTAAAATGTCCATACCACTCAAAGCAATCTACAGACATAATGCAATCCCTATCAAAATACCAACGGCATTTTTGACAGAACTAGAACAATCCGAAATTTGTATGAAACTTCAAAAGACCTTAAATAGGCAAAACAATCTTGAAAAAGAAGACCAAAACTAAAAGTGTCACAATTCCCAATTTCAAATTATAATACAATGCTGTAGTAATCACAACAGATTGATACTAGCACAAAAATAGACACGTAGATCAATGGAACAAGATAAAAGCCCAGAAACAAACCCATGATTATATGGTCAATTAATCTTCCACAGAAAAGGCAAAAATAAGCAAGGGGGAAAAGACAAACTTTTCAACAACTGGTGCTGGGAAAACTGGACAGCTACATGGCAAAGATAAACTTAGACCATTTTCTTACATCTTACACAGAAATAAACTCAAAACGGATTAAAGAACTAAATGTGAGACCTGAAACCATAAACATCCTGGAAGAGAGAACAGGCAGTAATTTCTCTGACGTCAGCCATAGCAACATTTTTCTAGGTAGGTCTCCTGAGGCAAGGGAAATAAAAGCAAAAATAAACTATT
>NW_023246925.1:16470-16640 GCF_002007445.2 Ailuropoda melanoleuca | reverse complement strand
TGGCCCGCCAGCCGCCCTGCGCGCGCGCTCCTGGAGCTCGCATTCTAAGTCTGTTGTCTCGCGGGTGCCGTTTTCGAGTCCGCCTGCTCCCCCGTGCAGGTGGCCCGCCAACCACCAGCCGTCCCGCGTGCGCTCCCGGAACTCCCTTCTCAGCCTGCTGTCTCAAGCTT
>NW_023246925.1:7379-16434 GCF_002007445.2 Ailuropoda melanoleuca | reverse complement strand
AGGTGGCTACCGCTTCCCGGCGCCCTGACACGGCGGCTCCCTCCCCCTTCTGTTTAGCTTCCGATATCTGTGCGCGGTTTCACGGCTCCCCGCTTCGTACCTCGATACTCAGCGCTGGAGATGTTCATTTGTAGAGATCCAGATGTATCTTCCTGCGTCTCAGGCTGATTCCGTGGATATTCCTGCTGGTCTGGTACCTATCCAGCTCAACTCAGGGGACCGGCTGAAAAAGGGGTCCCCTACTCCTCCGCCATCTTAACCTCCCACCTCAGTGGTTTTTAATTACCTGGTTTACCCAATCATTCTTGAGCAGGATAGTTCTTAGTCTCCAAGTGTTTGAGTGTCTTCCAAATTTTTCCTTATGATTGAGTTCCAGTTTCAAAGCATTGTGGTCTGAGAATATGCAGGGAATAATTTCAGCCTTTTGTATCAGTTGAGACCTGTTGTGTGACCCAGCACATGATCTATTCTGGAGAATGTTCCATGTGCATTTGAATAGAATGGTATTTTGTTGTTCTGGTGTGTAGTGTTCTATATATATCTATGAGGTCCATGTGGTCTAGTATGTCATTCAAAGCTCTTGTTTCTTTGTTGGTTTTCTGCTTAGATGATCTGTCTATTGCTGAGAGTGGAGTGTTGAGGTCTGTCTGCTACTACAATCGTATTTTTATCTACATTTCTCTTTATTCTAGTTAAGAGTTGGCTTGTGTATCTAGCTGCTCCCCTGTTGGGGGCATAGATATTTAAAATTGTCATATCCACTTGTTGGATACATCTTTTAAGAATAATAGAGTGTCCTTCTGTATCTCTAACTATAGTCTTTAGATTAAAATTGAATCTGTCTGATATGAGAATTGCTATCCCAGCTTTCTTTTGAGGTCCATTGCCATGAAAAATGGTTTTCCACCCCTTCATTTTCAGCCTGGATGTATCTTTAGGTTCAAATGAGTCTCTTGTAGACAGAAAATGGATGGGTCATGTCTTTTTATCCAATCTGCAACCCTGAGGTGTTTTATGGGAGCATTTAGGCCATTCACATTGAGAGTGATTATTGAGACATATGATTTTAATGATGTCATGTTGCCTGTAAAGTCTTTGTTTCTATAGATTGTATATTTCTGTTCTGTATTACTCTTGGGGCCTTTTTACTTTTATAGAACCCCCCTTAATATCTCTTGTAGGACTGGTTTGGTGGTTATGAATTCTGTCAGTTTCTGCCAATCCTGGAAGGTCCTTATCTCTCCATCAATTCTGAATGACAGCCTTGCTGGATAAAGGATCCTTGGTTGTGTGTTCTTCTCAGGTAGAGCTTTGAAAATACCCTGTCAACCGTTCCCAGCCTGCCATGTCTCTGTAGACAAGTCTGACGTTATTCTGATATTTTTCTCTCTGTATGTAAGGATTTTCTTCCCCCTGGCTGCTTTGAATACCGTATTCTTGGATCTAATATTTGCAAATTGCACTATGATGTGACATTGTGTAGGTTTGCTCTCATTGACCTTGGGAGTTTTCCTCTCTGCCTCTTGGACACGAGTGCTTGTTTTCTTTGCCAGGTTAGGGAAGTTCTCAGCTACAATTTGTTCAAATATCTCTTCTAGACCTCTCTCTTTCTCCACCCCCCTCAGGGATGCCAATGATTCTGACATTGGAATGTTTCATTGAGTCAGTAATTTCCTATAGCCTACATTCTTGATGTTGAATTTTTTTGAGCCAAGTTTCTCTTTTAACTTTCTCTTCTACCATCCCATTCTCCGATTCACTAATTCGTTCTTCTGCCTCATATACCCTGGCCGTCAGAGCATCTAGTTTTGACTGCATTTGATTCATAGCATTTTTAATTTCTGCCAGTTTCACTCTCATTTCTGCCCTTAGAGAGTATATTCTCATTAATAGTTTCATTAATATTTTTTTCAAGCCTACACATCATCTTGACCATTGTTACTCTGAACTCCATTCCTGACAATTTGGCTATATCCATATCCATCAGTTCTGTGGCAGAGGCCACAGACTCATTATCTTTTCATTGCTGGGGGTGATTTCTCCTCATCATCATTCTGATGAGGAGAGGTTGCGGGGATGCACAGAGCCCAAATTATTGACCAGGACCCAGGCAGTGTGCCCTTGTTTTATAGGGATTTTATGTGGGCTTCTAGATTTTTCAGCTTGCCTTCTGGGGGAGGGGCCTGCTGCGCTGATATTCAGGCAACCCTGTTTGGGTAGAGTTGCCCCATCCCCTGTGTGGGGGAATGGGGATGGGCACAATATGAGCTGGTATATTCAGGGTTTTGTCCTCTGGCGGCTTTCCCTGGCAGTTTTCTGTGCCTCTTCTGAGAGTCAAAGCCACAGTGGCCGAATCCCAGCCTCTGTCTCAGAACAGAGAGAACGCAGTCTGCTCTCCACTGAGCTCTCCTGGCCACTTTAACTCTGTTTCTTTTGGTGCTGCCAAAAACCCTGCAGCATCCTGTGGTGTGCACCCCACAGCCGGTGTCCCAGCCCTCACTTCCAGGGCCCGCACTTCACTGTCCTTTGTGCTTCTAACACCGCCATCCACCCCTGATTCCCGCACGTGCTCCTGAGCTCCGTTTCAGTGTGGTTTGCGTGCACTCCAGAGCACCAGCTTTCAGTCTGGTCGCTCACATGCTCCCGAGCTCCCAGTATCAATGTCCAGTTCCAGTGAGCATTCCGGAGCTCCAGTTTTCAGTCAGGTCATGCACGTGATCCCGAGCTCTCCGTTTCAATCTAGTTTGAGTGTGTGCTCTGGATCTCCGGTTTTCAGTTTAGATGAACATGCACTCCTGAGCTCCCGTTTTTAGTACGGTTCCAGTGAGCAGTCTGTAGCTCTGGTTTTCAGTCTCTTTGTGCATGTTCCCAGGCTCATGGTCTCAGTGTGCTCTCTTGTGGGTGCCGGTCCGCGAGTTCGGCTGTGCCACAGTGCAAGTGGCTACTGCTTCCCAGTGCCCAAGCTCATTGTCTCCCTCCCCCTTCTGTTTATCTTCCGATATCTGTGCACAGATTCATGCTCCCCGTTTCATACCTCAATATTCAGCGCTGGAGATGTTCATTTGTAGAGATCCAGATGTATCTTCCTGTGTCTCAGGCTGATTCCGTGGGTGTTCAGGATGGTCTGGTAGATACCCAGCTCGACTCAGCAGACCAGCTGAGAAAGGATCTTCTACTCCTCTGCCATCTTTTCTCCTTCTTGCAGAAAGTGGTTGCTTTTCTGTTCATAGAGTTTCTGGTACTCTTTTCTTCATTCTCCAGTTGCATTCATAGGTATGCAGAATGGTTTGGTAGCTCTCTAGCTGAATTCCTGGGAGCAGACAAACGTTAGGTCTCCTGCTCCTCTGCCATCTTGGAACGCCTCCAGTTGGTTGTCTTTTCATTCTGTTGAAGGTTTCCTTTGCTGTGCAGGTTTTAGCTTGATGTAGTCCCACTTGTTTATTTTCTCTTTTGTTGCTTTTGCTTGCAGTATAAGATTCAAAACATCATCACCAAGACCTATGTCAAACAGCTTACTGCCTAGGTTTCCTTCTACAAGTTTTATGGTTTCAGGTCTTATGTTCAAGTGTTTAATCCATTTGGATTTCATTTTTGTGTATGGTGTAAGTGATCCAGTTTCATTCTTTTGCATATGGGTGTTCAATTTTTCCAGCACCATTTATTTAATAGACTTTCCTTTCCCACAGATCATCTAACCAGAAGATCAACAAGGAAACAATGGCTTGAATGACACACTGGACCAGATGTACTTCACAGATATATTCAGAGCATTTCATCCTAAAGAAGCAGAATACACATTCTTTTCAAGTGCACATGGAAAATTCTCTTGAATAGATCACATACTGGGTCACAAATCAGGTTTCAACCAATACAAAAAGATTGAAATCATACCATGCATATTTTCAGACCACAATGCTAAGAAACTCAATGTCAACCAAAGAAGACATTTAGAAGAACCACAGATACATGGAGGTTAAAGAACATCCAACTGAAGAATGAATGGGTCAACCAGGAAATTAAAGAAGAATTTTAAAAATACATGGAAGCAAATGAGAGTGAAAATACCACTGCAGGAGAAGTTAAGATGGCAGAGGAGAAAATGACCCTAAGCTCATCTGGTCCCTGGAATTCAGCTAGATAATCATCAATTATGCTGAATACCTGCAAAATCAATCAGATATCTGAGAAAAGAAATGTTGCAATTCTACAAATAGAAAAGTGAACACTTTTTGGAAGGTAGAAGGTGACGAGACTTGAATCAGGGACAGTATATCAGAGGATACTGGGAGGGGAGGGAGCCAGCTTAAGGAGGCTACCAGAAAGTATTATAAGCACAAAATTGGAACTTTTAGAAGTCTGCTACAGTGGGAGATGTCCCTGGATTAAAGGTGATCAGGTGGCAGAATGAGGGGAAATCCTAGGTGGGATAGCATGGTCTAAGAATCCCCAAGGTCACAAGAAGAATGGGGGTGCCTGAGTGCAGCAGAGTTCCCAGGGAAACCAGCTGAAAATAGTGAGTCCAGGCACCGGCTTTCTGCTCAGTGATACCATAAACTGCAAACCACTACATGGTCCCTCAGATGATCTCCAGGCAGGGGCCCAGCAAAAGCCAAAAGCATGGGGAGAAGCCCTCGTTCCATCAGGAAGAACAGTGTGGGTGAGTGCCACCGGAGTCCACAAAATTTGGCCAATTGAAACTCAGTTACATGCCTGAGATAAAAACACTCAATCACAGGCTGGGTGAACACAGAGGTCAGATGGAAACCAGGGAACAAAAACAATGATTATAAAGATAGTAGTTGGGCTTGAAAAAAGCATAGGGACACTAGAGAATCCCTTACTGTAGAAACAAAAGAACTAAAATCTAATAAGGTTGAAATTAAAAATGCTATTACTGAGATGCAGTAAAAAATGATGGCTCTAAAAGTGAGGATAAATGAGGCAGAAGTGACAGTCGGTGATATAGAAGATAAAATGATAGAAAATGAGGAAGCTGAAATAGAGAAAGACAACTACTACATCATGAAGGGAGACTTTGAGAAATCAGTGATACCATAACAAAATGATATCCAGATAATAGGGGTCCCATAAGATGAAGAGGGGCAGAAAGTTTATTTGAACAAATTATAGCTGAGAACTTCCCTAATCTGGGGAAGAAAACAGGCATTCAAGTCCAGGAGGCACCATGAACCCCCCTCAAAATCAAAAATAGGACAACACCTCGACATAAAATAGTGAGGCTTGCAAATTTCAGAGATAGAGACAAAATCCTAAAAGTAGCTCAGCACAAGAGGTCCTTAACCTACAAGGGTAGACACATAAGGCTGGCAGTAAACATGTCCACAGAGAACTGGGAGGCCAGAAAGGACCGGCATGGTATATTCAATGTGCTAAATGGGAAAAATATGCAGCCAAGGATACTTCATGCAGCAAAGTCATCATTCAGAATAGAAAGAGAGATAAAGAGTTTCCAGGGCAAACAAAAACTGAAGGGATTTGTGAACACTAAACCAGCCATGCAAGAAATAGTAAAGGGGAACCTTTGAGCAAAGAGAGAGCCCAACAGTAACAAAAATCAGAAAGGAACAGTGACTTTAAGGTAATACAATGGCACTAAATTCATATCTTTTAATAATTACTCTCAATCTAAATGGACTAAGTGCTCCAATCAAAAGAAATAGGGTATCAGATTGTATTAAAAAAAAGAGAGAGAGGCATCTGTCTACAACAGACTCAACTTAGACCCAAAACACCTCCAGACTGAAAAGTGAAGGGGTGGAAAACAATTTATCATGCTAATGGATATCAAAAGAAAGCTAGAGTAGCCATCTTTATATTAGACAAACTAGATTTTAAAACAAAGACTGTAATAAGAGATGAAGGACACTATCATAATAAAAAGGTCTACCCGACAAGAAGACCTAACAACTATAAATGCTTATGCCCCTAAAATGGGATCAGCCAAATACATAAACCAATTAGTAACAAAATTAAGAAACACATTAATAATAATACAATAATAGTAGAGGAGTTTAACCCTATTCACAGCAATGGATAGATCATGTAAGCGGATCAACAAGGAAACAAAGGCTTTGAATGACACACTGGACCACATGGACTGAATAGATATATTCATTCACTGCATTTCATTTAAGAGGATTGAAATCATATCAAACATCTTTTCCAAACACAAGGTTGGAAACGAATAGCAAAAGAACACACATTCTTCTCCAGTGTACATGGAACATTTTTCAGAATAGATCATATACTGGATCACAAATCAGGTCTCAACCAGTATAAAAATTGAGATTATAACATGCACATTTAAGACCACAATGCCTTAAAACTTGAACTCAATCACAAGAGAAATTTGGAAGGAACTCAAATATAGGTAGGTTAAAGAGCATCCTACTAAAGAAGGAATGGGGTCAAATAGAATATCAAAAAAGAATTTTAAAAATACATGGAAACAAATGAAAATGAAAAAAATGACAGTTCAAAACCTTTTGGATAAGGCAAAGGTGGTCCAAAGACCTTTCTCAAGAAACAAGAAAAGTCTCAAATACACAATGTAAACTTACACCTGAAGGAGCTGGAAAAGAATGACAAATAAAGTCAAGCCCAGTAGAAGAGAAATAATAGATTAGAGCAGAAATCAATGATATAGAATAAAAATTTTAAAAAACTACTGTTCAAAAAAACCAGGGGGATAGTTCTTTGAAAGGATTATTAAGATTGATAAAACCCTAGTGAGACTTATTAGGAAGAAAAGAGAAAGGACCAAATAAATAAAATCCTGAATGATAGAAGAGATATCACAACCAATACCATAGAAATACAAACAATTACAAGAGAACATCATGAACAATTATATGCCAACAAATTAGGCAATCTGGAAGAAATGGATGCCTTCCTACAAACATATAAACTACTAAAAATAAAGCAGGAAGAAACAGAAAACCTGAAAAGACCCACAACCAGCAAAAATTGAAGAAGTAATAAAAAATTGCCAACAGAAAAAAAAGTCCAAGGCTGGTTGGCTTCATAGGGAAACGCTACCAAACATTTAAAGAAGAATTAATACCTATTCTTGTCAAACTTTTCCAAAATGTGGAAATGGAAGGAAGACTTCCAAACTCATTCTATGAGGCCATCATTACCTTGATCCCAAACCAGACAAAGACCTCACCAAAAAGGAGAATTACAGACCAATATCCCTGATGAACATGGATGCAAAAATTTTCACCAAGATACTACCTAATAGGATCAAGCACTATATTAAAAGAATTATTCACCACGACCAAGTGGGATTCATTACTGTGTAGTTCAACATGTGCAAATCAATGTGATACATCATATTATTATATTAAAAGAAAGGACAAGAAACATGATACTCTCAATAGATCCAGAAAAAGCATTTAACAAAATGCCAAATCCCTTCTTTAAAAAACCCTCCACAAAGCAGGGATTCTGATGTCCAAACATCATGAAAGCCACATATGAAAGACCGACAGTGAATATAATCCTCAATGGGAAAAAACTGAAAGCCTTTCCCGAAAGATCAGGAAAAAGACAGGAATGTCCACTTTCACCACTGTTGTTCAACATAGTACTAGAAGTCCTAGCATCAGCAATCAGACAACACAAAAAATAAGAGGCATCCAAATTGGCGAAGAAGAAGTCAAATTTTCTTCTCAGGCAACATGATACTTTATAAAGAAAATCCAAGACTCCATCAAAAAATTACTATAACTGGTAACATTGGCCTCATACAATGAGTTTGGTAGCTTTCCTTCTGTTTCCATTTTTTTGAAATACCTTTAGGAGAATAGGTATTATTTCTTCTTTGAATGTTTGGTAGAATTCCCCAGGAAAACCATCCAGGCCTGGAGTTTGATTTTTTGGAAGGGTGTTTATCACTGACTCAATCCCTTCATAATTAATTGGCCTATTTAAAAAATCAATTTCTTCCTGTTTCAGTCTTGGTAGTTTATGGATTTCCAGGAAGGTCTCCATCTCTTCCAGATTGCTTAATTTATTGGCATAAAGCTGTTGATAAAAGTTTCTAATAATCCTTCCAATTTCATTGGTGTTGGTTGTGACCTCTCCTTTTACTTTCATGATTTTATTAATTTGGGTCCTTTCTCTATTCTTTTGGATAAGTCTTGTCAGAGGATTTTCAATTTTATTAATTCTCTCAAAGAACCAGCTTCTAGTTCTGTTGATCTCCTCAACTGTACTCCTGGTTTCTAATTCATTGATTTCTGCTTTAATCTTGATCAACTGCTTCCTAGTGCATGGATTAGGCCTGTCCCTCTGTTGCTGTTCCAGCTTCTTGAGGTGAGAATATAAAAATTGAATTTTAGATTTTTCTATTCTTTTGAGTGAGGCTTGGATGGCTATGTATTTCCCCCTTAGGACTGCCTTTGCAGTATCCCATAGGTTTTGGACCGTTGTGTATTCATTCTCGTTGGTCTCCATAAATTGTTTAATTTGTTTTTTGATTTCCTGGTTTATCGAGTCATTCTTGAGCAGGATGGTTCTTAGCCTCCAAGTGTTTGAGTTTCTTCCAGGTTTTTCCTTGTGGTTGAGTTCCAATTTCAGAGCGTTGTGGTCTGAGAATATGCAGGGGATAATTTCAATCTTTTGGTATTGGCTGAGACCTGTTTTGTGTCCCAGAGCATGATCTATTCTTGAGAATGTTCCATGGGCATTTGAATAGAATGAGTATTCTTTGGTTCTGGGGTGTAGTGTTCTATATATATCTATGAGGTCCAACTCGTCGAGTATAGCATTCAAAATTCTTGTTTCTTTCTCGAGTTTTTGCATGGGTGTTCTGTCTATTTCTGATAGTAGGGTGCTGAGGTCCCCTACTATTAATGTATTTTTTTTAATTAGGAATTATCTGCTAAAATATGAATTAACTTCTTTTTTTTAATTTTATTTTATTATATTATGTTAATCACCATACAGTACATCCCCAGATTCCGATGTAAAGTTTGATGCTTCATTAGTTGCGTATAACACCCAGTGCACCATGCAATACGTGCCCTCC
>NW_023246925.1:0-7179 GCF_002007445.2 Ailuropoda melanoleuca | reverse complement strand
TATGATAGTTGTCTTTCTCTGCTTGACTTATTTCACTTAGCATTATCTCTTCCAGTGCCGTCCATGTTGCAGCAAATGTTGAAAATTCGTTCTTTTTGATCGCTGAGTAATATTTCATTGTATATATGGACCACAGCTTCTTAATCCAGTCATCTGTTGAAGGGCATCTCGGCTCCTTCCATGATTTGGCTATTGTGGACAATGCAGCTATGAACATTGGGGTGCATATGGCCCTTCTCTTTACTACGTCTGTATCTTTGGGGTAAACACCCAGTAGTGCAATGGCTGGGTCATAGGGTAGTTCAATTTTTAACTTTTTAAGGGACCTCCACACTGTTTTCCAGAGTGGCTGTACCAACTTGCATTCCCACCAACAATGTAGGAGGGATCCCCTTTCTCCACATCCTCTCCAACAATTGTTGTTTCTTGCCTTGTCTATCTTTGCCATTCTAACTGGCGTAAGGTGGTATCTCAGTGTGGTTTTGATTTGAATTTCCCTGATGGCTAATGATTTTGAACATTTTTTCATGTGTCTGTTAGCCATTTGTATGTCTTCATTGGAAAAGTGTCTGTTCATATCTTCTGCCCATTTTATGATTTGTTTATTTGTTTCTCGTGTATTGAGTTTGAGAAGTTCTTTGTAGATCTTGGATACCAGTCCTTTATCTGTGGTGTCCTTTGCAAATATATTCTCCCATTCCGTGGGCTGTCTCTTAGTTTTTTTGACTGTTTCCTTGGCTGTGCAGAAGCTCTTTATCCTGATAAAGTCCCATAAGTTCATTTTATCTTTTATTTCTCTTGCCTTTGGAGATGTGTCGTGAAAAAGGTTGCTCTGGCCGATGTCATAGAAGTTGTTGCCTATGTTCTCCTCTAGAATTTTGATGGATTCCTGTCTCACATTGAGGTCTTTCATCCATTTGGAGTTTATTTTTGTGTATGGTGTGAGAGAGTGGTCAAGTTTCATTCTTTTGCATGTAGCTGTCCAATTTTCCCAGCACCATTTATTGAAGAGACTGTCTTTTTTCCACCGGATGTTTTTTCCTGCTTTATCAAAGATTAGTTGCCCAAAGAGCCGAGGGTCCATTTCTGGGTTCTCTATTCTGTTCCATTGGTCGATGTGTCTGTTTTTGTGCCAGTACCATGCTGTCTTTGTGATCACAGCTTTGTAGTACAGCTCGAAATCCGGCATTGTGATGCCCCCAGCTTTGTTTTTCCTTTTCAACAGTTCCTTGGAGATTCGGGGCCTTTTCTGGTTCCATACAAATTTAAGGACTATTTGTTCCAGTTCTTTGAAAAATGTCCTCGGTATTTTGATCGGGATAGCATTGAAAGTGTAGATTGCTCTGGGTAGTATGGACATTTTAACTATGTTAATTCTTCCAATCCATGAGCATGGAATATTTTTCCATCTTTTTATGTCTTCCTCAATATCTTTCAAAAGTGATCTATAGTTTCTAGGATATAGGTCCTTTACGTCTCTGGTTAAGTTAATTCCAAGGTAACGCATGGTTTTTGGTGTTATTGTAAATGGGATGGATTCCCTAATTTCTCTTTCTTCAGTCTCGTTATTCGTGTATAGAAATGCAACTGATTTCTGGGCATTGATTTTGTATCCTGCCACCTTACTGAATTGTTCTATAACTTCTAATAGTTTGGGAGTGGATTCCTTTGGGTTTTCCATATAGAGTATCATGTCATCTGCAAAGAGAGACAGTTTGACTTCTTCTTTGCCGATTTGGATACCTTTGATCCCTTTTTGTCTTCTGATTGCTGTTGCAAGGACTTCTAGTACTATGTTGAATAATAGTGGCGAGAGTGGGCATCCTTGTCGTGTTCCTGATCTTAAGGGAAAGGCTTCCAGCTTTTCCCCATTGAGAATAATGCTTGCAGTAGGCTTTTCATAGATGGCTTTTATGAGATTGAGAAATGTACCCTCTATTCCTACACTCTGAAGGGTTTTAATCAGGAAAGGATGCTGTATTTTGTCAAATGCTTTTTCTGCATCAATTGAGAGGATCATATGGTTCTTGAGTCTTTTCTTGTTGATATGATGTATCACATTGATTGATTTGCGAGTGTTGAACCATGCTTGCATCCCAGGTATGAATCCCACTTGGTCATGATGGATAATCCTTTTAATGTACTGTTGGATTCTATTAGCAAGGATCTTGTTGAGGATTTTGGCATCCATATTCATTAGAGAAATCGGTCTGTAATTCTCCTTTTTGAGGGGGTCTTTGCCTGGTTTGGGGATCAAGGTAATATTAGCCTCATAGAATGAGTTTGGTAGCTTTCCTTCTGTTTCTATTTTTTGAAATAGCTTTAGGAGAATAGGTATTATTTCTTCTTTGAATGTTTGGTAGAATTCCCCAGGAAAACCGTCTGGGCCTGNAGAATGGGGAGGAGAACATTAAGAAGATAGTAGAATTTGGGAAAAGAAATGTCCTTAGGCCTGAAGATATAACATGCCATTAATGGATAAAAAACATTCCAGAAGGACTTTGACAAGGAGAGCCCAAAGTGAGGGAAAACAAGAAGATTCAGTTATGAATCTTAATATTTAGTTTTGTGTCTCACAGGGGCAGAGTCAAGGTGGAATCAGAGTCAGGCAGACTGTGATCTCACTCCCTGTGACTAGGAGCCTGTGAGATGGGGACTCTCAAAAATGACAAAGAGGTGACCAAGAGAGCCTGGAAATAGAAGGATCCCAGTATGGAGTGTGTGGACAAAAGGAGAGGTTCCTGTGCTGAACGCTGAGTGTGGTCTGCACCTGACAGAGCGACAGTACAGATTAGACCAGGTGTGGGGTGGTTAGGAAGTGGCCACCATTTGAGGAATATTTTTTTTCTGCTTTCTACCTCTCATGGGATTGCCTGCATTTTAGATCAGCACCTCGCATCTGGAAGAGAGTAGCTTGTCCTGGAATTGATTGGGTGAAGGGACATCAGACTTGTCAGGGAGCTGAGCTGCAGTTTTATAAGATTGGAACAATCTGGCTTGTGTCTTGTGCCCAGATGCCCGAGTCCACAGTCCATGCCCCAACCTGAATTTAACAGAGGGTGGAAGGAAGAGGATGCAGAGGGTGAGGAGTTGTTTGGTGAAACTTCCCTCAGTTTCTTCTCCTATTTGTACCCAAATCTCCAAGCTGCATGGTTAGTTAGTGCCTGATCCAAGTTCCTACCAGACAGGCTCTGTGTTACTGAGACCAATCAGACCATCCCTTCCCTGGTCACCAGATTGTCAGGGAAGATGGTGGGGATATCATGTCCAATCATCCTAGAAGCTGGGGTTCCTGATAAGTGGGTTATGGAGGGCCAATCTCTCTCATCCAGGGGGGGGCGTGTTGTGCGGTCCTTCCCTGGGACTGGAGTCATTTTGTCCCCAGGTGAAGTCATCATGAGACACAATATGTTTTACATGTGTTTCTTCTTTTTTCCCCCAGACTGTGTCTGTTCCCTGAGCATGGGGACCCTTCCTGTTTGTTTGTTTTTTTAACACTGTGGTCTGTGCCCTTAGATCTACATAGTCCATATAGTGAGGGTTCAGTAAATGCCATGCATGCATATCATGTGGATGGTTAACTATCCTGAGTCAGGCACAGTTGTATTCTCTGTCCCTGATTTTTCTTGATGTGTTGATATGGACTGAACCATGTCCTGTAAAAATACTGAATGGTAACCCTGACCCATATTGTGATGTTTAAGATAAGCCAATAAAGGAAGGGATGATGGATAAATGAATTTTTAAGGTTGGTGCACTAATAAACAGGGCTGTTGTCTTTAAAAGAAAAGGTAGAGACTCCAGGGGTGAGCACACAAAGAAATGCCATGTGAGGACCAAGTTAGAATGTGTCCATCTTCAAGCCAAGTAGAGAGCCCCCAGGGGAAATTAACCATGCCACCACCTTGAATTTGCACAATTAGCTTAAGAATTGTGAGAAAATTAATATCTTTTGATGTATCCGCCCAGTCGGTAGTATTGTTAAGGCAGCCTTATCAGACTAGCACAATCCCCAGGGACTCAGTTCCCAGGCTACCTGTCCCAGCATCAAGGAATTTCTGCTCAGTTTTCCTAAAAGAGAAAATATGTGTCTACAGAGACAGACTGCAGGGACAGAATTGAAAAACAAGGACATATACTAGAGAATGTCCGCTTTTTGGTTTCAGGCCTCAGTTTTAGGCCAAAGAAAAAGAGAAGCCATAGTCTTGGCAGAAGATTGGGGCTGCACAAGGAAACTCGATCACTGTGGGGACAGCAGGCTGTTGTCTCACTTCTCCACAGGCCAGGAGTACTCTGTGAGCATTGAGACTGCTGTCAATGGACTGGCAGTAATAACCAGCCTTGTCCTCAGCCTGGAGCTCAGTGATGGTTGGGACGCCTGAGTTGCCAGACTTCAAACCAGAGAAATGATCCAGGATCCCTGAGGGTCAGTTGCTACTACGATAGCTGATGCTTTTTAGGGTTGTTACTGGGAGTGTTTGGTAACACCACACACCATAACTACCAATGTTGGTGCTGCTTTCAGTGCAGGAGATGGTGACCCTCTGTCCCAGGGCCCCAGGCACTGGGTGGCTGAGTCAGCATGGACTGGGCTCAAGACTCTGGAAGGGAGAGGGAGACACACAGAGGGTGATGCTGGGTCTGAAGAAAAGAAGAGGAAGCAGGACCCCACGTATCCCCCAGGGCCCCTTCATTTATCCCTGCATCCAGTCACTTGTGCAGTGAGTGAGGAAAGTGAGGAAGAGAGGGGACTGAGCCATGGTGGAGGTCATCTTGGATCCTGCCTTCTGTGACCCCACAGCTGAACAGAACCTCTCCTCATATATCCCTTCCCCTCTTCATCCTCTGAGAGGATGTCCATGCAATTGAGACCCCCAGCTTTCTGACCCCCACTGGCCCTGGGTCAGGTCTTTCTGCCTGAGAATATCAGGGGGCTGGGGAGAGGAAAGGCTGTATGGGGAAAGGGGGGGAGTCAGAACTGTGAGCCCCGAGCAGAGGATAGAGGCAGTACCAGGGGGCAGGATCCAGCTCTGATCACCCCTTACTCTTCTAAATAGGCCCTGTGAGCCCCTTGGTGTCCAGACTCAGATATACCATTATGTGAAATGGTGATGTGGGCAGTGATTCCCTCCTAGGATCTGTCCTCCCAGCACACAAACACATGTCTGCAGGAGCTCTGATAAGGGAGTCTGTGTGTGTCATTGACCTCAGAGCAAAAATGGCAAACATGCCTGAAGTTCCAAGAGGGAAGGAGTAACAACTGCAGATGCTCTGACAGGGATTCAGTGACAGAGTTTATGCATTAATCACCACTTAGCCAACCATGCAATTTAAATGGGTGTATGTTCCTTCATACAAAATTCCTCTCAGTAAGATTGATTTAAACTCAATGACAATGTTATTATGAAAATGCAGGTACTAGTATTGGTTGAGACCTGTTCTGTGACACAGTATATGGTCTATTCTGAAGAAAGTCCCACGTGTATTCAAAAAGAATGAGTATTCTGTTGTTCTGGGGTGTAGTATTCTAAATATATCTATGAGGTCCATCTGTTCTCGTATGTCATTCAAAGCTCTTGTTTCTTTGTTGATTTTCTGCTTAGGTGATCTATCTATTGATGAGAGTGGAGTGTTGAGTCCCCTACTATTAACGTATTATTACCTATATGTCTCTTTATTCTGGTTGAGTTGGCTTGTGTACCTAGCTGCTCCCCTGTTGGGGGCATAGATATTTATTATAGGCACATTTCTGTCCTTTGTGCTTCTAACACTGCCAGCTGCCCCCGGTTCCCACACACACTCCGGAGCTCCCAGTTTCAGTCTAGTTCGAGTGTTTGCTCCAGAGCTCTGGTTTTCAGTTTGGAAGCATGCGCTCCTGACCTAATTCTGTTAATTCTTTCATAGAACCAACTCCATGTTTCTTTTTTTTTAGAATAATTAATATTTTATTTTTTAAAAAATTTATTATTTTTTATTATATTTTGTTAGTCACCATACAGTACATCCCTGGTTTTTTATGTAAAATTCCATGATTCATTAGTTGCATAAAACACCCAGTGCACCCTGCAATATGTGCCCTCCTTACTACCCATCACCAGCCTATCCCATTCCCCCACCCCATTCCCCTCAGAAGCCCTCAGTTTGTTTCTCAGAGTCTATAATCTCTCATGCTTCATTCCCCCTTCTGATTACCCACCTTTCTTCTCCTACCAATCTTCCTACATCTTATGTTCCATAAATGAGTGAAACCATATGATAATTGTCTTTCTCTGCTTGACCTAATTCCCTTAGCATTATCTCCTACAGTGCCGTCCATGTTTCAGAAAATGTTGAAAAATCATTCTTTTTGATAGCTGAGTAATATTCCATTGTATATATGACATTGTATATATGACATCAGCCAGAGCAACCTTTTTCATGACACATCTCCAAAGGCAAGAGAAACAAAAGATAAAATGAACTTATGGGACTTTAATAGGATAAAAAGCTTCTGCACAGCCAAGGAAACAGTCAAAAAAGCTAAGAGACAGATCACGGAATGGGAGAATATATTTGCAAAGGACACTACAGATAAAGGACTGGTATCCAAGATCTACAAAGAACTTCTCAAACTCAATACATGAGAAACAAATAAGCAAATCAGAAAAAGGGCAGAAGATATGAACAGACACTTTTCCAGTGATGACATACAAATGGCTAACAGACACATGAAAAAATGTTCAAAATCATTAGCCATCAGGGAAATTCAAATCAAAACCACACTAAGATACCACCTTACACCAGTTAGAATGGCAAAAATTGACAAGGCAAGAAACAACAATTGCTGGAGAGGATGTGGAGAAAGGGGATCCCTCCTACATTGTTGGTGGGAATGCAAGTTGGTACAGCCACTCTGGAAAACAGTGTGGAGGTCCCTTAAAAAGNTAAAAATTGAACTACCATATGACCCAGCCATTGCACTACTGGGTGTTTACCCCAAAGATACAGACGTAGTGAAGTGAAGGGCCATATGCACCCCATTGTTCATAGCAGCATTGTCCACAATAGCTAAATCGTGGAAGGAGCCACGATGCCCTTCAACAGATGACTGGATTAAGAAGCTGTGGTCCAGGGGGAGGATTAAAGATGGCGGAGGAGTAGGGGACCCCTTTTTCAGCCGGTCCCCTGAGTTGAGCTGGA
>NW_023246924.1:0-2378 GCF_002007445.2 Ailuropoda melanoleuca | reverse complement strand
CTGCTTCTTCATCTCCCACTCCCCCTGCTTGTGTTCCCTCTCTCGCTGGCTGTCTCTATCTCTGTCGAATGAATTAATAAATAAAATCTTTTGAAAAAAAAGAAATAATAAATAAATGAGATACGGTAAGAAATAGAGACAGTAAACTGGAAAAATCATTAAGTTTTTTTTTTTTTAATGAGGAGGAGAAAGACAGAGATGGTAAAGCATTTCCAAACCATAAAATAGGTATGGAAAACAGCTATCATGCTTTAACTCAAACTATCTCAGAGAAACTATTACCAAAACGTTTCACATTGTTGAAGCTAAAAGTCAATTCCCAGCCTCTTGTTCCTTGACTATTAACATCACTTATCTATTCATTCTCTTCACTGAATCATCTCTCATACTTGGCTTCCAGGATACCCTAAGTCTTACCATTCCCTTATTTCACTGGTCTCTAATCCTCAGTGTCTCTGCTGGCTCCTCTTCAACTCCCCAACTTCTTAATGTTGAGGTGTCTTAGAGCTTAGTCCTTGCTCTTTTACTCCTCCCCATCTGTGCTCACTCTCCAGGTGATCCCTGGGTTCATGTCTTTAATTATTATCTAATATTTGATGACTCCAAAATGTACCTCTTTAAAATAGATCTTAGTTCAGCACATTGTTCCATATATTATTCTTCCTACTTAGAGTTATCAACTCAAACTTAACATGTCTAAAGCGAAACTCCCAGTATCCCCCCCAAATTGTTTCCTCCAGAGACTATGCCATCCAAGTTCACAGTAACTCTATTCTTGTGGTTATTGAGGCCAAATCTTGAAGTGATCCTTCATTTATTCCTTTTCTCATATACTATATACAGCTTATCAATTAATCCTGTTGACTCCATACTCAAAATATATACAGAAGCTCATCACTTTTCACTATTCCCACTGCTACCACCCTGGTCTAAGCCATTATCATTTTTCATCTGGATTATGGCAATAAATTTCAACTGCTTATCTCCTTGCTGGAGTGACAAATGCAAGTCAATTTTAAAATACAAGTCGGATTTTGTCATTCCTACATTTGAAACTCTCTAGTACATTTGCATGTTATTCAGATTAAGAGCCAAAATCCTTATTAGGACTTCTGAATCACTCTGTGAGCTGACCCACCGTGACCTCTGACTCTTTCCCCTGTGACTCTCCCTCTGTCATTCAGCTCTAGCCACACTGGCATCCTCACTAGTTCTTGAATGTGTCAGATATTTTCCTGCCTCCAGATCCTAGTAATTTATTTTGTCCTTGTCGAGAATATTCCCCCCAACATATTCATGTGTCATACTCACAAACCACAAGTTCCCTGTTCCTTCCTGAGCATATGGAAAGTTATACTTCTAAGGGCCCCTGCAGTTTGTTGTCATGTGACTAGTTATACACAATGAGGTATGAGTGAAAGTGATATCATTTCTAGGCTTAGTCCTGCAGGATGTCCTTGTCTTCCTTTTCTCCTTCTATGGTGAATATGGAAAAGTTCCATTGATTTGAGGAAGCCACAATATTGCAGAATTTATAACTGAAGAAAGCACAGACAGAAAGCCAAGTGAAACAGAAATGACACTATGTTTTATAGCCAAAAAGAATTTAATGTAGGAGATCAAGTGAAGCCAATGGAAGTGCTGGGGGAGCAACAGGCAGAAGACCACTGCTAGTTTTGAGGTTTACCACCAGCATTGTGGTGCTGGAAAGAAAGAAAATTGCTGTACTACACTAGAATTTTGAGGAACTCCTTTGGAAATCACAGATGCCCTACAGCAATGGAGGACTTTTCCTTTAAGGAAACACATAATGGCTTCTGCAAATGTGAACATTTGCAAGAGCCCACCAATTTTGTTATTACTTTTAAAAAATGGCTTCTGACTTCTGTCTCCCTGTCAGTTCCCATGAGAATACATCTCTTTGGCAAAATGTGGTGGAGTTCATATCCTTAGAGACAAGAATCTAACATATGCAGATTCCACATTTTCAGCCCATCAAAAAAGGAGGTAGATCTACAAAGGGATAAAGTTGCCAAGAAAGAAAGTAGCACAGCTCCCTCCTTTGGTTACTCAGCAACCATATTCTCATCATGTTATCTTTGCACAAAAAATATTGAGAACATGCTTCTGCCTAACATAATGCAATTAACTCTTTTTTTTAAAATGATTTTTTATTATATTATGTTAGTCACCTTACAGTACATCCCCGGATTCCGATGTAAAGTTCGATGTTCCATTAGTTGCATATAACACCCAGTGTACCATGCAATACGTGCCCTCCTTACTACCGATCACCAGTCTATCCCATCCCCCACCCCCTTCCCCTCTGAAGTCCTCAGTTTGTTTCTCATAGTCCATAGTCTCTCATGTTTCATTCC
>NW_023246922.1:0-2376 GCF_002007445.2 Ailuropoda melanoleuca | reverse complement strand
GCTTCTTCCTCTCCCACTCCCCCTGCTTGTGTTCCCTCTCTGGCTGGCTGTCTCTATCTCTGTCGAATAAACAAATAAAATCTTTAGAAAAAATTTTGTCTTGGCTCTTTCTAGGTCCTTTGATTTTTGGTATAAATCTTAAAATCAGCTTGTTGATTTTTCAGAAAAGGCTATTTGGATTTTGTTTGAGATTTCATTGAATGTGCAGATACATTTGTGGAGAACTGCCATCTTGACAAGACTAAGTCTTCCGAACCATAGATGCACCATGGGAGTATCTCCCCACACATTAAGGTCTTCTTGAATTGCCCTTAGCAATGTTTCATGTTTTCAGTGTGTAGGTTTGCACATCTTTTGCTCAATTTCTAAGTATTTTATTTTTCTTGATGCTATTGTAAATGGGATTGTCTTGTATTTCATTTTATAGTTGTTCCTTGTTGGTGTATAACATTATAATTGGTTTTTGTATGTTGACTTTGTATCCCGAGACCTTGCTAAGCTTATGCATTAGTTCCAGTAATTTTTTATCATAGATTCATTATGGGCTTTTATGGGTTTTTTTAATTTTTTATTGAGATACCATTAAATAAATGCTATAAATCTTGCCATTTTAAAGTGAACAGTTCAGTGGTTTTTAGATATTTTCTCACTTGTATAATCATCACCATCATTTATTTCCAGAATCCTTTCATAACCCTAAAAAGAAGTCCTGTGCCCATTACCAGTTGCTCCCTATATTCCCCCAACCCACGGGCCACTAGCCCTCTTCTGGACTTTTCTGACTTATTTCACTTAACATAATGTTTTCTAGGTTCATTCATGTTGTAGCACATATTAGTAATAAGTGGGGGAGGGCAAATATCTCTTTCAGATGGTAATTTCATTTACTTTGGATATATACCCAGAAGTGGGATTACTGGATTATATGGTAATTCTATTTTTAATTTTTTGAGGAACACCCAAAATGTTTTCCATAGTGGCTGCACCAATTTACATTCCTAACAACAGTGCTTGGGGTTTCCTTTTCTCCACATCCTTACCAACACTTGTTACCTCTTATCTTTCTGATAATAGACATCCTAACAGGTGCAAGCTGATGTCTCCGTTGTGGTTTGGATTTGCATTTCCCTAATGCTTAGTAATGCTGAGCACCTTTTCATATGCCTATCGGTCTTTTGAATGTCTTCTTTGGAAAAATGTCATCATTTCTGGTCATGTCTCTTCTTGTGAAGTTAGCAGCCATTGGTGATGATTTCAAATGGTGTTAATCCATCATTCCTTTTTCATTTAGTAGCTGGAAAATGTCTATAAAGAGAAACTTTCCTTCATCAACCATTTGGCTGTCCGGAGATACAGTTCATACAGGAAACACCTGATAGGTGCTTGATTTTTTTACCTTTGTTTCCAGTTTTTTATTTTTATTTTTTAAGATTTTATTTGTTAGAGAGAGCACAAGGCAGGGAGGGAGAAGCAGCCCACAACCAACACCAACCCGGGGCTCCATCCCAGGACCCTGAGATCAGGACCTGAGCCACTTAAGGCAGACACTTAACCTACTGAGCCACCCAGGCCCCCCATTTCCAATTTTTTAAAGTAATGAGTTGGTTTAGGGGTGCCTGGCTGTCTCAGTCAGTGGACTGCGCAACTCTTAATCTCAGGGTTGTGGGTTCGAGCCCCATGTTGGGTGTAGCGATTACTTAAAAATAAAATCTTAGAAAAATAATAAAATGAGTTGGTAACAATGAGGTTTCATTTTGTTTTCAATTGTTTTTAGTATAATGTTTGACTTGGGGCTTTAAATATGTTTGTGTGTTTTGTTCCACTGTCGCTCTTGTCTTTACTGATGTTCCAATTGTCCCATCTTTGGCCAGCAGGAGTGTCTTCAACCTGGGGAATTTCTAGGCTTTTTGACCTCAGTCTAGTGGTCTTTGATAGCTTTGTTATTTTCTTGTTTGACAAGATGTTCCAGGCTTATCTTGTCTGTTGTATTTCCTGTCCCAGGCATAGAATCAGCCATTTCTCAGAAGAGCCCAGTTTCCTTTTAGTGGGAAATGGCATTTGGAGACGTCAGTTAAGGTATTTGAGGTGTTTATTTCTATTGCATTAGTCATTATTTATTGGTCTTTTCAGCAGAAAAAGTTAGGAAATATTTACGTTTAAACTACATCATGAATGTAGTAGAAACTGCTTTTAGGCAGCAGGCGTGAGCACTGGGAGCCGAGTGGGGTGGAAGGGCCGCAGTGACCCCCGGGCTGAGGGCAGACAGACCCATCAGCCTACCCACCTCAAAATAGCCGCAAGCCCTAGCTGACCCACGGGCGATTTACAACCAGGCACAGGTACCAAAAAAGGAAAATTCCACACATCCCCATACCT
>NW_023246921.1:0-2375 GCF_002007445.2 Ailuropoda melanoleuca | reverse complement strand
GTCTTTCCCCCCCCCCCTTGCAAACTGTAACATTCTTTATCACTATATATATATTTTCCATTTTAATTGCTGTGTGTCTTGGTGTGGACCTCCTTGGGTTGAACTTGATGGGGGAATCTCTGTGCCTTCTGGATCTGTGTTTCCCTTCCCAGATTCAGGATGTTTACAGCTCTTATTTGTTCAAATACGTTTTCTGGCCCCCTTTCTCTTTTCCCTCCGGGACCCCTGTAATAGGATGTTAGTGTATTTTACATTGTCACAGAGTTCCCTTAACCTATCCTCAGTTTTTAAATTTTTTTCTTGTTGCTGTTTAATTTGGTTGCTTTCTACTACCCTGTCTTCCAGATCATGAATCTGTGCTGTATCCTTTAATCTACTGTTGATTCCCTCTAAGTGTATTTTTCATTTTACTTATTGTATTCTTCAGCTCTGATTGGTTCTTTTTATATTTTTTATTTCTTGAAGTTCTCACTGAGTTCATCCATTCTTAAGTCTGATGAGCATCTTTATGACCATTACTTTGAAATCTTTATCAGGTAGATTGGTTATCTTGGTTTTGTTTTGATCTCTTTTGAGGTTTTTTCTTGTTTGTTTTTTTTTTTCATTTGGAACATATTCCTCTGTCTTCTCACTTTGACACTGAGTGTTTGTTTCTGTGTATTAAGTAGGTCAACTGTATTCTTGGGCCTGAAGGTAGTGGCCTTATGTGGAAGGCAGCCTGTGGTACCTAGTAGCTCAATCCTCCCCTCACTAGAACCAGGCGCTCCAGGGTTTCCCACGTGTGGACCGTGTGCGTCCTCCTGTTGTGACTTGGCCGCAAGTGCTGCAGACATGCTGGTGGGTAGGGCTGGCTTCCAACACAGCCTGCTGAGAGGCCTTGCCGTAGCGGCTTGCGTGTGCTGTTGGGTGAGTTTAGTCTCCCGTGCAGCTCCCTGAGAGTCCTTGCTACAAGTCTTGGTGATGTGTTTGTGGGCAGGGCTGCCTCCCTGTCCCTGCCGGTCCTGGCAAGGGCTGTCTCACATGTGTGTTAGAGTAATAGGCACTTGGAAAGGATGCTGATCTCAGCCAGAGCTGTCAATTGGGTTGGCTGGGCAGGAGCTCCTTTGGAGGGGAACCTTGCCAGGGTGAGGAGGTGGGGCTGGAGGGAACTGCTGGGGTGGGGTGAGTTGTGCTAGCTAGGTAGATGTAGAGTGGTAGGACTGGCTCCCATCAGCACTGGAGCAGTTAGGTTGAAGGAGGGCAAGAAAAATGGTGTGTGCCAGCGCTTCCATCCCTGGAGAAAGTTCTTATAGATCCCTGCCCCTCTGGTACCTGCCTTGTGGTCAGTGAATCTCCTTCACATATAACCCAGATGCTTTTGAAACTGCTGCCTCTGTGACGGGTCTTGGAGTGAGTGATATAGTGTGTTTTAAGAGTGGAATCTCCATTTCTTATATCCCTCTGGATCTCCCGAATTTAGCCCTCCTGCTGATTTTCAAAGACAGAGATGATGGGAGCTTGTCTTCCCAGTGCAGATGCCCAGGGCTGGGTGTGTTGGAGGAGGGCTTGTTTCCCTCATTCCTCAGGGAGGATCTCTGTACCTGTGATAATCCTCCTGTTGGTGGTTCCCCACTTGTGGGTCACCACACGGGGAGGTTTGGTTCCTGACCACATCTCTGCCCTCCTACATTTTTGAGATGGCTTTCTCTTTACGTCTTTAGCTGTGGAAGAGCTGTTCTGCCAGTCTTCATGCCATTTTCAGAGTGAGTTGCACTATACTTAGCTGTAGTCTTGACGTGTCTGTGGGAGGAAGTAAGCTCAGGATCCTCATACTCTGCCATCTTTGCAAGTTCCCCCTTGTTGTCTCTAACTGTTGACACTTTAATTGTAATGTATCTTCCTCTGGGTCTCTTTGGGCTCCTCTTATTTGGAACTCTGGGCTTCTACTGTCTAGATGTCGGTTTCCTCCCCCAGGTCAGAGAAGTTTTCAGCCATTATTTCTTCATACATATTCTCTTCTTCTGAGAGCCCTGTAATGCATATATTGGTTTTCTTAATGATGTCAGACTCAAAGTCCCTTAAGCTATGTTCACTTTTTTTTCATCTTTTTTTCTTTTTGCTACTCTGATTCAGTGAGTTCCACTGTCCTGTCTTTTGTCTTCCAACTGATCCTTTCTTTTGCTTCATCTAGCCTCCTGTTGAACCTCTCTGTTGTACTTTTTTTTTTTTTTTGCCAGAAAAGGAGAGGGTGGGGGAGGAGCAGAGGGAGAGGGAAAGAGAATCCTAAGCAGGTTCCACACCCAGTGCAGAGCCAGACACGGGGCTCGATCCCACAGCCCTGAGGTCATGACCCGCAAAACCAAGAGTCAGATGCTTAACGGACTGAGCCACTTAGG
>NW_023246920.1:0-2375 GCF_002007445.2 Ailuropoda melanoleuca | reverse complement strand
TTTTTTTTTTTTTTACATCAGCTAGTAGAATAGATGCTTCAAAATGTGCCTTTGCCTCTGCAGGTTCTATGCCTTAATTTTACCACAGTGGGACTCATCGTTGGCATTCTAATTCTTTCTCAAAATTTACTACTTGATGTTTTCTTTGGTTTGCTGAGACTGAAATGACTACTATGTAATTATATAACAGCTACTATTTTAAAATAATTAGAAAAATGGAAGTAGTTTTATTGCAAAGTTCTTCACTGTGAATTACCTAGGTACTTAGGCAGGGAGACAAATACATATAGCCTTCCTGGGAACTAGATGACTTATTATCACACTTTGGGGTATGCAGACCCAGAAGTGTGCCAGACAGTACTCCAGTGGCTTGGGTTAATGTGGTTTCCTAAATTCTCCTCTTAGCAGGAAGTTGGGAAGGCAGATGCCAGAATTCCCTTGTTGTTTAGATACTCTTAGTCCAATATGAATATTTAGGATGTTGAAAAATAAATATTAATAAAACTCCTGAAAAATCTGTTTTTGAAAATATTTTTATCTTCACTTCTTAAAGCACTAATTACACAAAGGATTGCAAAGGTTAAAATATTTATATATATTTCCTTTCCTGAAAGCTTTAAGATATGGTTTTCTGAGATGGTTTAAGTATTTATTGTTAATGGGAAAAGAGGGGAAATAGATGATTTCTCAAGTTAATTTCCAGAAACATAATTTCCTGATACGTGGTAGTGCTACATTTTTAGTTACCTAACTTGTAAACACATTTTCAAAAATATATTTATTTTTGAAAGTAAGAGCAAAATAAGCCTCTACTCCATGGTCTAATTTTAAATCAAAATCTGGTCAAAATAGCTTTGATTGTATTTTTTCTAAGTGTATTCAGTAATAGTATATAAGCATGGCACAATTAAAAAATATGTAAGCATACTGGGCGATTTCAGGGAAACAAACCATGCATTTAAAATATTCAGAATTCTTCACAGTGTTCATTCATCTAAGCAGCCATATCCCTTGAACTCTAATGATGAGCAGGTGACCAACTACCAAGAATACTAATCTTTAATCAACCCCTATTTGAAGCATGAAATTCTCATTCCAGGAAAGTGATTAGTTAATTTACTGGGAATAGGATTTTCAAATGGGAAATCTGTATAGAAGTACAATTTAGAATGTTGTTGTTACTACTCTTGCAATTTAAAGAGTAAAATGTCTCTTTATCTGAAACTTACAAAATTATTCTCCAATAAAATAATTTGGAGCAGATCAAATAGAAAATATTTTTTTTGGTACTCTATAGAAGCAAAACAATCCTGACTCAATTGGCTTAATGTTTTTTGCAGTTTTAAGCCAATATTTAAGGCATTTGATAAATATTCCCTTGTAATTAATGAAATGGAACTAAGGTAAGTAGAATACCATTCAATATATGATCTAATAATGAATACATGGTGATTACCAGAATAATACAACTACCAGTAAAAGTTCATTTGTATTTTGACCAATATAAGATTGTACCCAGAAAAAGTACTTTACAGTATTTATTTAAAATTTTGTTTTAGTGTCAAAATAAATGAATAATTATATCTGTAAGTTAGCACCTTGGGAGTTAAATCAGTTGCTTCTTGTCTTCATAGATTTTATGGTCTTGGAAATCTATAGTATCTCATTTGATCCTAATTAACCAAGATTTTCATACATTTTTACCCTACTATATTCCAGAAAAAAATATTTTATTTCACTGAAAGAAATGGTATTGATGCTTCATATAAAAATTTACTATAGAGTATTCAAGCTGTAAGCAACTATCACTGAGATGATGACATTTTCTCTTCTAGAATAAAATATGATACATAATTAAAGTTACAAATTTTGGGACTTAATATTTTGACACTTACATCTGGAGAAATTTTTCAACTGTGATGAAAACTATGTAATAAATCTGGTTGAGGTAAATATAGAGATGTTTAAACAATGCACATTATTTATATCCTTCCAAATCTTTAATTTTATGAAATTGCTTTTCTTCGTTGCAGAAAATGATGCACTTGTAAGTTTATTGTTCTTGTTTTTGATTATTTGATTTTTGCTAATTAATAAAATTTTAAGGTGCTATTTCTTTTTTATTTCATTCCTCTTCCTTAACATGATTTATTATGTTTTTAGGTGTAAAAAAGTTATATGACAGAATTATATTTAGAGGAAACTTGTATTAAAATACTAAAGTGATATACTGAGTGTTTCTGTGAATCTTTCCAAATTGTTCCCATTAATTATACTTCATGAACACCAAATACTGACATTTTCAACTCATATTTAAAGGAAATAAATTATTTATGGAAATTTTCAGGGGATTTTGATGCTGTAAGAAAAAAAAA
>NW_023246918.1:0-2373 GCF_002007445.2 Ailuropoda melanoleuca | reverse complement strand
ACACACACACACACACACACACACGCACACACACACACACACACATCCTTAACAAAATGAGGAAAAAATACTCATAACAAGTAGTTTCTGTAAATGGTCATGTGGTCCTTGCTGGTATCTACAGTACTCTGCTCCACTCCTCATTCCATATCCCCTTTGCCCTCAGCAAGCACCTGTGGCTCTTGCCCTGGTGGGATGGCCCAAGTGTTCCTTCCTGCGGGACCTGTGCCATTAGTCCCACCTGAATTGTGTTTTTTGTTTTCCATTGATTTAATCACAGGGCATGGTCATGCTAGAGATACTCTGAGAAGCCTCCTGTATTCCAGACACACTCTTCCTTACCTCCATTGTGGACAGGCAGTTGGTTTCCCTTTGGTGTAGTTGTCCTTGGTTTTACTCATACTCCTTTTTATTTTGTTAGGGTTGCTAATGATGGCTCCACTTTCTTTCCTGAGTTTGCTTGTCTTGGTCAGTTTAGCTAAATTACACTGATTCTTTAGGGTTGAACATGTATTTGGTGTTATACACAAATAATGAATCATGGGAACATTGCATCAAACATTGGGGATGTACTGTGTGGTGACTAATATAACAAAATAAAAATTATTAAAAAAATTATCAAGAAGGGACAGTTTTAAACCATCCTTTGTCAATTCCTCAGGTTATGTTCTTCTGTCGAATAATTTCAATATTGTGTTGCACAGTGGCTTAGTTGCTTCATGGGCAATGCATCTGGGAAGAATTGTGATCTTGGAGCATGTGTATATCTATTCATCATGAATATTATGTATTCATAAACTCTTACTTTTGAGGATTTCTATGAGAAATGCCAGTGTGATGCCCTGAGTGTGTAACACGGGTCTCTGTTGCCCTTACTCCCATACCGATGCAATTTTGGTTGGCGTTTCTTCTTTCACAGCTTCCCCGGTTCCCCTTGTAAAACCAGGAGGGACGTCTGTGCTACCATTCTGTGACATTTGTGGCCTCATCTAAAAGGCTTGTGCACAGTTCCCCACTCTTAAGTTCCATGTTTCCATTCTCACGGGGTTCCTGGGGCTGCTAGTACAGACTCTGTTCACTTGTGCAAAGGAACCAGAGTCCTGGTGGCACAAGGCCACATGCAGAAACCCTCACGTGGAGCGTCTCATCTCCTCAGGTTCCAAGGAATATGTCAATATCTCAGAGGTAATTACCATTCAGTGAAGACTGTTCTCTTGCATCTGATCCCTGGAAATCTTCTTCCCATTCATTGTCCTTTAGGACCACTGTCCTTCAAGGCCCTTCACGTCAGTGCCCTTCCTTCAGGGGGTCTGACACCCTTAACTCTCCCTCAGCTCGCCCCACACCCCAGACTGGAGCCCTGCCCCTTGGACCTTCTATGCAGTTGGCAGAAGGTAAAGAGCACTTGGAGGAGAAAGCCACCCAATTTGAAAAGGCAAGAACATGGGTGGGGGATGGGGAAGTGGCCTGGGAGGAAGGTCTTGAGGAAGGGGATGAGCCTTTCAGCTCACGGTGAAGGGAACGTCATGGTGGTCAGGTGTGGGATGTGCCCACAGGGCTGAAGCCTGCATTCCTCTTGGGTTGGCTGCAAGAAGTGGGTGGGCAACAGCTCTCCAGGGGCGCACTGACCCATTCCGTGTGGCTAGCAACACTGATGAAACATACCAACAGCATGTTTTCATTTATTCTGGGGCAGTTTAGGACAGATCATCATTCCAATTTGTAGCTGTAAGTACAGAACCCTGGGAGGAAAGAAGAAGTTTGCTCTGAGCTGGCAAAGAGCTGGATTTGCCTGTCTCCTATAGTCATAACTTGGTCCCCAAGTGTGCAGTGGCTATGCTAGACACAACCAAAGTCTGGGTCTGTACAGCTTCTGCAGGTGTGGCAAGCAGCTGTGCTTGCCACTCCCAGACCCCCTGCCCTGGAGACAGGTCCTGGCCCTGCTCACGGAATGCTCACAGTCCAGAGGTAATGCTGCAGGGGTCACCAGCACTGTCCTGCAGAGCCAGAAGCTCCAAAGGACAAAGGAGAGTTGATAAGACAGGACACACGGAATCCCACCTGCCTACGCCCCAGCAGGCCATGGGTGCCCATGGCTGCATTCCCTCTTCCTTTTATGCCATCCTGTTATAACAAACTTGTGGTCCTGGGCTGCTCTCAGCACTGTAGGGCACCCCTGGCTGGGAGGGGTTGCTGGCTTTCCTGCCTGCCCTTCCTTGCTCTGGGTGAGTCTCTGTGTCCTCATCATCCAGGCCAGAGTGTGGAGTGTTCCATACTTAGACTCCAGTGCAGACACCTGTTGGAGAAAACAGTCCCCTAAAAGCTAAAGCATTTCAGACCCATTGGCTTTCCCTTTACTTTTCTTTTTTTTTT
>NW_023246917.1:0-2373 GCF_002007445.2 Ailuropoda melanoleuca | reverse complement strand
TTGACAGAGACAGCCAGCGAGAGAGGGAACACGAGCAGGGGGAGTGGGAGAGGAAGAAGCAGGCTCCTAGCCTAGAAGCCTGATGTGGGGCTCTATCCCAAAACACTGGGATCAAGCCCTGAGCCGAAGGCAGACACTTAACGACTGAGCCACCCAGGCGCCCTTATGTCTTTTTTAACCATATTTTTGTTACAGAATCAACTTTAGGATTAGGGTATCACAAAATGATTTTTTTAATGAAAGCTTTTATACCTTAAAATATTGCAGCATATCAAATATATCTGTCTTTTTCTTTTCCTCATACTAAATTCTGCTGCTTAACCCTAGTGACACATCTTCCATGATACAGAAATTTTCTTGCCAGTTCAAATGTATTTAAGAACCATTGAACTCCTAAATACTTTCATTTTTATTTTCCAGTCACTGATTTTTTTTTCTTTTTTTTTGTCATTTGTTCTAGTTTGTCCCTGAATTATTACTAGACCTTGGTGATTAGCCCGGTTAAGCTCTTCTCCTATAATGAACAGTTCTAGAAAATTTAGCGGAGGGAAACTTCTACACCCTTTATGTTGACACTTCCTATGTGTTTCAAAGTTTTACTTTAGATTTCTCTTAGTGAAAAATCGGTAAAGTATAGGGGAAAAAATACCTTGATTCTGATAGAATTTGTTCATGTCTTCACATAACCACTGATTGCTCTGTGATTTGGTGTAAAGGGCTTACCTCTCTGATCATTGTTTTTGCAACTAAAATATTTGTTATGATAATTAATTGAGATAACAAATGTAAAACTTGTAGCTTAATACCTAGGCCATAGTAAGTGCTCAATAGTATTAATATATTTTCCAGATTATTTCAGCTGCTAACTAAGGAGCCCAAAACTCAATACTATGAACAATGAACTACAAAGAAACACAGAGCAGAGCAACATTAAGTAATGTTCAACAATTGTGGCATGGAAGGAAGCAATGTCAGCAAGCAGTGTGAAGTTGTGTAAGCCATGAAAGTCATTCTGGTGAGTTCTGGAGATGCAGCAGTAACCTAGGTAAGGCCTTTCCTTAAGCAGTGAGCTTTGCAAAGTTTCGGTATCGAAAAAATCCTAAAAGCACAATGAATAAAGTTCAAGTATATAACCAACTTTCTTACATAATGAACTCTTTAGAAGTAAAAAATATGAAGTGTAGTTTGTAAACTAGATGAAGTTACTTCAAACAACTGAACTCAACAGTATTTATTATACCCCTACAATAAAAAGGGCACCATCTGAAAGAAACCTGAAAATCCTCAAATTTAGCAAAATCCTTATATAATCTCTTCTGAATTTATCACTTATTGCTTTCCTCCAGGAAATCCATGGTTTATTTTGCCTTTAATGCTATATGTCTGTATTTAACTTCTATTGCTTTTGCTCAAACTGTTCAATTTGCTCTTTTTCCTTATTTCTATTGGGAAAAATCCTGTCATCCTTTAAATTATAACTCAAATCCCTCTTCTCACAACTGAAAATCTCGTAACACTTTGGGCAGAATAAATTTCTCAATCCATTGTATTATCCTCACACTTCCCACACATCTCACATTGTTATGAGGGTTCACACTAATGTAGGAATGCCTCCCTAACTTATAGTGAACTTCTCGAGAGCAGTAGATAGCTGAGATTATTCATTATGACTCCCAGTACCCCAATATGGTACTGAACAGGGCCTGGTCCTTGTAAATACAATATAACATGCTCCGGATTCTGAGTGATAAGTCTGTTCCCAATAATTAGGTTCTACTACATAACGGATGGTGGAGTGGAACAGAGCTTTCAAGTGACTATTTCTTTACATGCATATTATATTATCTTTGTCTAAAATCTCTCTCCCTTGTCAGAATGGTTGGAAACAAATAGACAAGGAATAACAAATGTTAGTGAGAATATGGAGAAAAAAGGAGACTTTGTGCACTATTGGGGAAATGCAAATTGGTACAACCACTGTAGGAAACAGTATGGAGTTTCCTCAAAACAATTAAAAATAAAAATACCATATGATTCAGTAATTCCACTACTGGGTATTTACTCAAAGAAAATGAAAACACTAATTTGAAAAGATAAATGCACCCCTATGTTTATTGCAGCATTATTTACAGTAGGCAAGATATGGAAGCAACCCAAGTGTCCATTCATAGATGAATGGATAAGGAAAAAGTAGTATATATAGTCAATGGAATATTACTCAGCCATAAAACAAACTGTTAAAAAACAGAAAAACTTATGGCTGCCAGATGGGAAACAGGCGGGAGGATTGGTGAAATAAAGGGGATTAAAAGGTACAAACTTCTGGGGCGCCTGGGTGGCATAACGGTTGCACGTCTGCCTTCGGCTCAGGGC
>NW_023246916.1:0-2371 GCF_002007445.2 Ailuropoda melanoleuca | reverse complement strand
TTTTTTTTTTTTTAGAAGTTTTTCTGCCACCTCGATTTCCTAATTCTTCCTTGTTCACAAGAACTAAAATTTCAACATCGTGGACTTTCCCCTATCCAACTGGAGCCAAAAAGAAAAAAAAGGAAGAGGAAAGCAATAGAATCAAGAGGTAGGAGACACTCAATCTAACAAGTGATTGTTTTCATTTAATTCAGGTATTTCATTTCATCCGTTTCATAAACTAAGAGGTATACATAATATCCTTCCCTGACATCCTGATACTGGCACAAACAAAACAATTTCACATTCTAAAGGAGAAAGCTAGCTTCACAATGCACAGGCCATGGAAAGATTATAGAAAGAATACCAAGAGCAACAAAGAGGTTTGGAGCTCTCCCCAGGCCACCTCCCCATAAACCACTCATTAGATCTATCAGTCCCAACCTTCCTTGGAAACCACACTGAGAGGAAACCAAAGTCAGAGTATTGGAGAGCTCACTTAATCTTAACCTAGGAAATGACCTGTGAGCCAAGTATGATAGAGTCCCTACTCATCCGTAGGGAATGTGTTCCAAGACTCCCACCAGATGGCCTGAAACCGCAGATAGTACTGAACCCCATATATACTATGTTTTTTCCTATATATACATAGCTATGATAAAGTTTAATGTATAAATTAGGCATACTAAGAGATTAACAATAAAATAGGATAGTTGTAATGTACCATAATAATATATGAATGTGGTCTCAAAATATTGTACTGTACTCAGCCTTCTCGTGACTTTGTGAGAAGATAAAACGCCTACAAGAGGAGATGAAGTGAGGTAAACGGGGCAGGCATTGTGACACAGCATTAGGCTATTGCAGGCATACCTCGTCTTATTGCACTTTGCTTTTCTTGCACTTTGCAAATATTGCCTTTTTTTTTTTTTTAAACAAACTGAAGGTCTGTGGTAACCCTGCATTGAGCAAGTCTATAAGCACCATTTTTCCAATGGCAACTGCCCACTTGTGTCTCCGTGTCACATTTTGGTATACTCATAGTATTTCAAACTTTTTCATCATTGTTATCTTTGTTATGGTGTTCTGTGACGAGTGATTATGACTCACTGAAAGTGCAGGTGATGGTTAGCATTTTTTAGCAATAAAATGTTTTTAATTAAGGTATGTATATTTTTTAGACATAATGCTATCGCACACTTAATAGACTACAGTGTAGTATAAACGTAATTTTTAAATGTAGCAGGAAACAAACAAACAAAAAACCCCACCTCATTTGACTCTCCCTTTACTGCAGTATTTGCTTTATTGCTGTGGTCCAGAACGAAACCTGAAATATCTCTGGGGTACGCCTGTATTGACCTTCTGAGTATGTCAGGAGGAGGATCATCAGACCTCAGTGAGGTAAGTGAAAACAGAGGATAAGGGGGGACTACTGTAAGTTTAAAACTCTAAGAATGTACTGGTAACTGGAAATATCCATGGATAAAGTTGAGGACATATTCTGACTAGATTTAAGACCAATTAAAGCTAACCATCCTCTTTCGGGTTCTCACTGCAGTTCTTAAACTCGGTTATTTGTGAATATTCCTCCTAGAAAAACTTTTCTTCTTCGAATTCCATTACCCAACATTACTCTACATCTTTTCTTACCTCTGTGACCAGGCCTCAATTTCCAAAACTGGCTCTTTCTTCTCCTACTCCCTGAGTTTCCTAAGATTCCGTGTCCAGACCACTTTTCCCCTCAATTATTCCCTTACCAGCCTCATTACTGATAACTCCCAAATATGTGCCTCGCATCCTGATCTTTTTTCCTGAGCTCCAGACTCACATTCCCTACAGCCTTCTAGACTTTTTCCACCTGGATACTCAGGTTGAGTACCTCAAACTCAACATCTCCAAATCATCTAAACCAAATACGCTTCCCTGCTCCTCATGATATGAACATTCTCCTAGTCAGTGCTACGTGACCTATAAACCTCAACACAGTTGACTCTTCTCTTCTTTCCCCTCACATAACATCAATCCAATACTATATACTTCAATTGCCACAATTCCATTCATTGCTTTTCATTCCCACTGCTGCTACTTTAATTTCCCTCTCATTTTCACTCTCCTGGTCATGATGACAACAGCTTTCTAACCAGTCTGTCCATATGTCACTCTAATCTGGTGATACCAAGCAGAATGGATTGGTCTCCCTAAGCTGCAACCCCAATCATATCACTTCTTTCTTCATTGATGGGATTTGCATTTGATGAGAAACAAATACAAATTCCTTAGCCAGACCTGTCTTAAAAGCCAAGTTGAAATAACTTTTTGAGGGGCGCCTGGGTAGCGCAGTCGTTAAGCATCTGCCTTCGGCTCAGGGCGTGATCCCAGCGTTCCGGGA
>NW_023246915.1:0-2371 GCF_002007445.2 Ailuropoda melanoleuca | reverse complement strand
TTCCCTCTCTTGCTGGCTGTCTCTATCTCTGTCGAATAAATAAATAAAATCTTTAAAAAAAAAAAAAGAGTCTGACTCTTGGTTTCCATTCAGGTCATGATCTCAGGGACCCGGGATCAAGGCCCATGTCAGGCCCTAGGTGCAGTGCAGAGTCTGCTTATCCTTCATCTCTAGTCCCCCACCCCCCCCAAATAAATAAATAAAATATCAAAAGAATGCATAAAGAAAGATAATTACAGTGGATAGTTAAGCTGTTACTAAAGCTTAAAAGTCACCTAACCACTTGGGAGTGACTTAAATTTTTCTAACTAAATATTCACTGGTGCTTTTTTTCATAAAATATGCTGAATGTTAGCACATTTTATGTTAGAAAGAGGCATGTGTCCATTTAATTAACTGCTTTGCTTTTGAGAAACAAATAGCAGGAGAAGTTGCTTTAACTAAATTAGGTGTTCTCAGATTCAAAAAGTTTTTTTGTGTTGTTGCTGTTTGGTTACTACTTGTCTGGCAGTAGTTGCACCCTGCGTTGTATTCCTTATTTCGTGTAGTTAGCCATTCCCATTTAAACTACTCAGCCATTTGACCAGCTTGCCTGTCTCCCTAGTTTTTAGTCAAAAGGTAAGGTTTTAGGGGCGCCTGCCTGGCTCAGATGGTAGATCACGTGACTCTTAATGTCGAGATTGTGAGTTTGAGCCCCACATTGGATGTAGAGATTACTTACAAAAAATAAAGTAAGAAAATAATTTTTAAAAAGGCAAGGTTTTTATTAACAGGGAAATCTGCCACTCAGTTTATGATACACTTGAAGGAATAGTTTTACCAATTTATTTTATTTATACTTACTCTCTAAATCTAGACATTCATTGTTTCCTGGTAAATTACATTACGTTTTCTTAAAATTCTTTCCTTAAATATGGGTAACCCAAAGTGGGCACTGTTGTTTGTGTTAGGTTTGAGCTAGGTAAAGTTTGTTTTCCCATTAATTTTAAGTCATTTTTCTAATTTGATGTAAATTTTATATTTTTTTAAATTAAGGTATAATTTACATTAAAATTCATCTTTTTTAGTATAAAGTTTTGCAGATTTTGACAATTTATATGGTCATGTTTCCACCATGATAAGATACAGAACAGTTCTATCACTGCCATTACCCCTTGCCCTGTGTTCCTTTTGTGGCCAACCCTTCCGCACTGGCAACCACTGATCTATGCTCTGTCCCCTATGATAAGAATGTCATATAAATGGAACCATTCAGTATATGCTTTTTTGAATCTGGTTTCTTTTACTTGGCATGATGGATTTGAAATTCATCCATGTTGTTTTGTGAATGAATAGTTTGTCCCTTTTTATTACCAAGTAGTGTTTATTGTATGGGTGTACCACAGTTTATTTATCCATTCCCTACTAGAGATACATTTGGGTTGTTTCCAGTTTCTAACGGTTATGAATAAAGCTGCCATGAACATTTGCATACAGGTTTTTCTGTCAACATAGATTTTTATTTAACTTGGGTAAAAACCTAGGAATGGGATTGCAGGTTTGTATGGTTAAGTATATTTTTAACTCTATAAGAAACTTCCGAAACCAATTTTTAAAGTGGCAGTACCACTTTGCTTTCCCACCAGGAATGTATGAAAGTTCTAGTTGCTCAATATCCTTGTCATTATTTGGTTTCATCAACTTTTCTGATTTTAGCCGTCCTATTGGGTATGAAGTAGTGTCTCATTGTGGTTTTGTTTTGCATTTCTCTCATGCCTAACGATGTTTAGCATTTCTGTGTATCTTCTTGAAGTGTTCTTTATGTAGTCTATATTCAAGTCCTTTATCAGACATGTGTTTGCAAATATTTATTCCCAATCTATGATTTGTTTTAACAGTGCTTTTGAAGGAGAAGAAACTCTGAATTTTGATGAAAATTCTTATTTATCACTTTCTTGGGATTTTGGTGTCATATATAAGAAATCTTTGCCTGGTCACAAAGATTTTCTTCCATGTTTCCTTCTAGAAATTTAATAGTTTTAGTTTATTACATTTAGAGAAGTATATGATCCATTTTGAGGTATGAAGTGGTTTTTTTTTTTCACATATGAATATCCAGTTGTTACAACACTATCTTTTGAAAAGACTAAAGTGAATTTTTAACTATTAAAATTTAAAAAAAAAATAAGTTACCCGGGCGCCTGGGTGGCACAGTGGTTAAGCGTCTGCCTTCGGCTCAGGGCATGATCCTAGCATTATGGGATCGAGCCCCACATCAGGCTCTTCCGCTATGAGGCTGCTTCTTCCTCTCCCACTCCCCCGCTTGTGTTCCCTCTCTAGCTGGCTGTCTCTATCTCTGTCAAATAAATAAATAAAATCTTTAAAAAAAAAT
>NW_023246914.1:0-980 GCF_002007445.2 Ailuropoda melanoleuca | reverse complement strand
TCAGAAAATGGTTTCGCCTTCACTGCTGCCATAGGTCCTCCATTATTTCTCTTCTACCTTGTGGTATTATTCCTTGCTAGGTCTATGTCTCTATTCAATGAGCCCACCTTTGAAGGCATCATCAAGGTCTTCCTTCCCAAAGACAACCCCCAGGTCATGGATGGCACAGGTGTGGAACTGCACACGGAAGATGACATCTCGGGCTGGGCTCCGGAACTTCTTGTGGTAGCACTTCAGCTGGGTGGGAAGGAGAGCAGAGCCCATCAGGGGCCAGAGGAAGGGACATCAGGTCTCGGGGAGCCTCCTTATTAGCTCCTTGACTGAGACCTCAGGGCTCACCCAAACCTAACGAGGGAGAGGTCACCAATACCAAACAGGATCTCAGAGCTATCTGGGGAAATTTCTAGAAAGCAGGATTTTGGAAGCCAATCTTTCCCTGTGAGGACAAAACTGTCCTCCCAAGAAGTTCCTGCACACAGAATGGAAAAAATAGCAGTGAATTTAAATTGCAGGAGGAAAGACTGAAGTTAGAATTGAGGGAGTCCTTGTCACAGAGGCAAGGAGGTAACAGCTTACGCTGAGAGATATTTCCCTGGAGATATTCTAGAACAAGAGACAAGTGCAGGAGAAGGGATGTCCGGCTCTGAGGCAGGGGAAGGCCTTGCAGGAGCCCTGAGGGCCTATGGCCCCAAGGCTGGTGGCTCACAGGAGTGACAATCTTGTCTGGAGAGGCAGGAGGGGAGCGGGGAGACAGAAGAGATAAACAGGGAGGAGGGGGTTTGAGACAGGGGAACAGCGCTCACCAAGATGTCTCCCTTCAAGAGCAGCCCGGGCTCGATGGTGATGCAGATGCTGGTCTGGCTGTCTCCTTGGACATTGCTATGGGGGAGAGGGGAGCAGAGAACAAGAGAGCTGCTGAAGGGGGCGGGCAGCGTGCTTGCTCCCTGCTCCCCCTGCCACAGGGCTCCTGGGAAGGCTTG
>NW_023246913.1:0-1747 GCF_002007445.2 Ailuropoda melanoleuca | reverse complement strand
CTGCACACGAAACCTGAAACCAGACCTTCCTCGATGACAGGTGAGCACAAACATTTACTCCTCTTCCCTGAAGTGCTCATCTGAGAAAGCTGAGCAGAGATGCTGCCCAGGTCCCAAATCTCCCTCTGAAAAAAATCCTGGGAAACAGACATCCAATCAGACCACAATCCCAGGCTTTGACCTGTTCAATGAGTCCTAAGACCAAGAGACATCTTTCCAACCAGCTCAATCCTTCTCACAGAGAAGCAAACCCCAGCTTCAANCTCCAGCCTCACAAATGTGCTCATCACTAGCTCTCGAATTCCCTGGGTTGTTCTTACACTGGCCTAAACAGGGGTCCCTTGCAGACCACTCTGCAAATGCCCTAGGTTTGCAAGCCACTTTGAAGCTGGCCTTAGAAAGGCAGAAACTGACCTGATTAGGAGGACCAGCCAAGTGACTCGATGTTCTGCAATCTTGGACAACATCCTCCCTGGACACCAATGCTTATGAGTCCAAGCGTCCAACCTTCGCTCTTTGGGCACTGTGCACANCGCTCTCTGGGCACTGAGCACCATCTCAGCATGAGCACTGCTCTTTCGATTCATCGTCCTCCCAGGCCTTCCAATCAGAACCAAGCTCCAGTCAACACTTTATTTTCCCTTCAGAAAGAGATGTCAAATGATGGAATAAAACACTCCCTGTGTACAGCACACTTTTATCCACATAGAATTCCTTGGTCTTTCACATTTGGGGAGCTCTACAAGACCCACACCAATGAGAGATACCACAAGGTCAATCATCACGTTTATGTTTGACCTTGTGTTTNAAGAGAGGTCAAATGATGGAATAAAACACTCCCTGTGTACAGCACACTTTTATCCACATAGAATTCCTTGGTCTTTCACATTTGGGGAGCCCTACAAGACCCACACCAATGAGAGATACCACAAGGTCAATCATCACGTTTATATTTGACCTTGTGTTGTTCCTTTCGATAATTTTATCTCAAAGTCAATGTCTCTCTTGCTTTGTAAAATAATAATAATTAATAATCATTATAATGATGATGATGATATGGTCACTGAAGGATTTGGATCTCCCTTGCCAGACGACATGGCTCTGGTCCAGATAAGGATGAAGACACAACCTCAGCCCATGAAGAAATGCCCACCCACTCAGGGATCCTGACATGCCTCACGAGTGAAGAGTTCCGATGCTACACGGAGTTGTCTGAGTCCAAACGATACAGGCAACCTCCAGCATTCATTCTGTTTTCTTCATCAATTCCCCAGCTCAAATTGCAAGTGATTCACCGGGTCAAGCTCCTGGAGCCCCAGATGGGCCTCCAGGTAAGCACCTCCACCCCAGGGGGGGTAAACATGAACACCCTCAAAGAATTCTTTTCATATTTCACAAGACTGTTTTCCCATTGTTTAATTAAATGGGAAAAAAACGCACAGAGAGCCCCTTCTCCTAGCATGTCCAATTCACTTCACTGATCAAAATAAGAGCATGAAATAAAAGAGTAACAGATTTTCTGAGGACCCATCATGTCCATCACCTCACATTTGAATCTTCACACACATGCAAGGAAAGAAGCACGAGAAAACATCTCAGCCTGGCAACTCTGACAGTCTGAATTGGAGTGACAGGGACAGATAATGAGGCTGTGTGTGCTGGCTGAAGCTGGTGGACCAGAAGCAGGGGCTCGGCCAGCTCTCCATCTGTGCCTCACCTGTCCTTAGCCAGGAACCAGTTCACAGCC
>NW_023246912.1:0-2371 GCF_002007445.2 Ailuropoda melanoleuca | reverse complement strand
TAATCTTCAGAGGAGTCTTAACATACTGAGCCCAAATTTGTCTCCCAATAATTTCTACCCAATGGTCTTGTGTTAAATTCTCTCTGGAGCTTCAAAAAATAATTGTAATCTCTCTCTTATATGGATAAAATGATGGAAAACTGCTATCGCATGTCTTCTCTTCTGCAGGTTAAGCATCTAATTATTTCAACAATGTCATGGCCGATACATCTTGCACTTTACTATCTGGGTTGCTTTTCTCTCTGTTGCACTTCCATTTATCAATGCCTGTTTTTGAAAGTGACAGTCAGAACATCATAAAATACTTGAGTCATTGGCTAGATGGTGCAGAACATAGTAGGACTACTAATTCCCTTGATCTTCACCCTATAAAATTCCTATGTGACTTTCAAGATTCAGCCCAAATGTTACCACTTTGATACAAACATCTTCACTTAGGAGTTACTACTCACACGAGGAGTAAACATCATCATTTTTATATTCATTTATATAACAAATATGTCATCTACCATATAGAGATCTGGTCCAGTTATTAGACACAGTGTGAAAAACAAAACAAACTTATTTTCTGCCTTCTTTGATCATGCAGAAGCCAGACTTTAAACAAGTATATGCAAATTCATACATAATTACAAACTTTATGAAGGTGAAGAGCAGGGTATTAGGATAATAAATCGTACTTGGATAGTGGTATTTCATGTAAGATCTGGAAAATATCTAGAGTATATCTATGGCATGTATTAAAGTATTTGTGTGTGGGTTTTGGTGGGGCTGAGGTATGTGGAAGGCAATGGAGGGGTTAGATGGGTAAAATGAGTATTTTGGAGAAAGGAAATATCAGTTTCAAAATCCTTGTGAGTGCTCGGCAGTTTTGAAAAAAGACGTGGAATCCAGCATCCTTGGTGTCGGGGAAGAGGGAGAATGACACATGAAAAGGCAAGAGAAAGGACACCATCTCATGACATGACACATTTTGCCTTGCGTGCATATCTCATATCTCCTCTAGAAATGTATTCTCTTTGAAGTTAGTGAACGTGCTTCGTCTTTGGAGCCCTCACAATATCTGACAAGATGCCTCAAGTATCTGGGGGCCAATACAAAGGTGTTGACTTAAAATGAATAGATACCTCTTACTAGCCTTCATAGCTATGTACTACTTACAGTTTGGTAAGCATCGCTTGGTTAGTTAACAGACTGATAAGACTATTGAACAGAAGTGACCAAGTATAAAACTCCATATCCCCACAAAATGACATGACTTCAGATTGACAGTGACTTATTGATGAATACTTTTTGAATATGGTTGTTTGACTTCTCCACTCAAGTTGCAATTTTTCCAGGTTACATATTAAAGAAATACCCATAAATTTTTCATTTGCATTGCTGAAAAAGCCATTAAGGACTTCCTCGACTTGATAAAGAGTATCTTTTAAAAATCTACAGCTAACATCACATTTAAGATTCAAAGCTTTCCTACTAAGATCTGCTGTAAGGCGAGGATGGTCCTCACCACTCTTTCTCAACACTGTACTAGAAGTTATAGCTAATGAAATAGGACAAGAGATGAAATAAAAAGTATACAAATTGGAAAAGAAAAAAAAAACAAAAACAAAATTTTCCTTGTTCACAGATGACATGATCATCTATATAAAAATCTGAAAGAACTGACAAAAAATCTCCTGGAACCAATAAGCAAGTATAGCAAGATTTCAGAATACAACATTAATATACAAAAGTCAATCACTTTTCTATATACTAGGAATGAACAAGTGGATGTAAATACAATATAATACCATTTATATTAGCATCCCAAACAGGAAATAGTTAGGGATAAATCTAACAAAATATTTACAAAATCTTTATGAGGAAAACCACAAAAAAACCCTAATGAACCAAATCAAAGGACTACATAAATGGAGAAGTACTCCATGTTTGTGGAGAGGAAGACTTCATATTGTCAAGATGTCAGTTCTTCCCACATTGATTTGTGGATTCAATGAAATTCCAATCAAAATTATAGCCAGTTATCCTGTGGATATATAGATAAACTGGTTCTAAATTTTATAGGGTGAGGCAAAAGATCCAGAAAAGCCAACACAATATTGAAGGAGAAGAATAAAGTTTGAAGACTTACACTCTCCACCTTTAAGACTTACTGTAAAGTTAAAGTAATTCAAGGCAGTGTTTTATTGGTGAAACAATAGACAAATAGATCACAGAATTGGGAGCCCAGAAATAAATGCACAAAAGTATAGCCAACTGATTTTCAAAAAAAGAGCGAAGGCAAAACAATGGAATAATGATAGTCTTTTCAATAAACAGTGCTGGAGCAACTGGACATCCATTAGCAAAGAGAGAGAGAGAGAGAGAG
>NW_023246911.1:0-2371 GCF_002007445.2 Ailuropoda melanoleuca | reverse complement strand
GCTTAACTGCTGTGCCACCCAGGCGCCCCTGTAAAACTTCGTTTTATGCAGTATTTCATTTACATCTCAGGGGAGAGCTATATTGTCTATCCCAAGATTCTCAGGTCCAGTACTACCTTAAGGAAAAATTTTGATCAACTCAAAATTTACTACAGTGAATTAGTAAGTCCATCAATACTGTCCTAATGTGACAAAAATGGTCTTTGCTTCTGTTGGCTCCTAACACTACAATTGTCCTTAAATGTAAAATCAGAGAAAAGGTTATGATGTCTATTTAGAACAGCTATTCTTGCAATGTGCACTAGTATGGATTCTTTGCACATGTGTATAATAGATACACATTATATCTATTCCAATGTAAATATTCATATGCCCACTTTAGAAACAAGAATCAAAGGGTTACATGACCTGCCCAGGGTCTCAAAGCCAGAAATTGACAAGTTGTCATCTGTATGTGGTCTTTCCCTCAAGTCTTTTGGTGCTACCAGCTTAAAGTGGCCAGATTTCATGTAGTTTTAAAAAACTTTCAGATATTTCAATTATATTTATAATTTACATTAAGGATATCAGCTCATAGTTTGTGATTTCACTTTTTTTGCAAATGACTATTGTATGTAACTGTGCCCTACCCCTCAGCAGCCTGACTTTAGTATTTTGATATTATAATTTTCACCATGGAATGAAATGGGCAGTGTGCACAATGGTGTATTTTTGAATTGAACAAAGACATGGGAACAGTATATAAAATCATAAAGTCTACCCTCTAGAAGAAAGTGGACTCTCCAAGAGATGAAATAAAGGAATGTACTGATGTACTGATAGTAATTTGTCTTTGCAGTGTTCTCCATAACAGGAAACTAGAGCAAAGAGATGATTGGAGACATATGTCAGTAAGATGTAGGCATGAATGCAAGTGATCATAATTCTCTTTCTCTGATTTCCTCTCTGAATATGAAGACATCTAAAAGCCTGTTCTCTATTCCAGAGACATATTTAGTATTGTTCACTGGCAGCATACATTTCTCCCTACCATCACATTTATTATTGTTTAATCAAATAGTGACAAGTCAAGTGGTTCAGAAAGAAACCAAGTAAATGAATCCCCATCAGTCTTTACATAATTAATGGTATTCCCTGTGGACTGGGCAATTTATTAAATTGCTGAGCAGAACCACTTCAGACAAACATATTTATATATTCTGTGAAAGACTATTCTAGAAACTTTAGAATGTTTGAAACTAAACTCGTAGATTTTTAGAAGTGTTTAACTATGACAGTGTTTTAGGAGAGTGGAAACTATTAATAGCACCCATTACTGCTATTTCCATTTCAAGAATCGTTAATGCATTATGATAGCAATTTTGAAATTAAAATCACTTAGGAAAAACAATATGAGAAATCAAGATATTAAAAAAGTATATAATGAAGGAAAAGTATTGATGTCTAGGGAAAAGATTAAGTTGCTACACTTCAGACCGTGTACTTTTCTCCCTATAGGTGAAATTACATATGAAATTCATGTATGAATGCATCCAACCATGCTATATATACAATAAATGATGAAATGTTTAACACAGCAACTTGCATCTTTCAAAATATTTTTTAATGTTTAAGGCTAGTGAAAATATATTTAAAGAGTATCTTTTCTGTTCATTAAGATTAAGGTTTGTATAGGGAGTCCTAGACAGTAGTTTTATTTTTCATATGGCCCAGGAGACCACAGCAATAGTGATTCTGCATGAGGCCACCAACATAGCAAGATAAATCTGGAAAAAGCAGACTACTATTTAGAATCCATTAACAGAGAATTTAGGGACTTTAGGTTCATTTTTGTCTAATATTTGAAACTATTTAGAGCAATGTACTAAAAATGTAGTACATATGTTCAAAATGCTACCTAATACTTTATGAATGTATTTATAAGAATAAGATAATGTTTACATAACATTACCAATTCTCCCTTGTGCTTAGCTAGAATGCAGAGGATGATGTCTCTGTTTTAGTTGTGGTTCAAAACCTCCTTTTTGTTTTTTATTTTGTTCTAATCCATATCAGCCCTGTTCTGTATCCTGTAATTTCTTTTTTTGGGGGAGGGGAGTCATTTTTTAAAATTTATTATTTTAAAATTTTAATTCCAGTGTTTTTAACATACAGTGTTATATTGGTTTCAGGTATGCGATATAGTGAGTCAACAATTCTGTATATTACTCAGTGGTCATCAAATTAAGTGCACTCTTAATCCCCTTCCCCTATTTCATCCATTCCCCCACTCACCTTTCCTCTGGTAACCATCTCTTTGTTCTCTATAGTTAAGATAACTTGCAATTTTCTTCCTTTCTTTTTTTCCTTTCTCTCTCTTCCTTCCTTCCTT
>NW_023246910.1:0-2369 GCF_002007445.2 Ailuropoda melanoleuca | reverse complement strand
GGGGGGGGGGGGGGAGTCAGCATGCTGTGTTCCTTTTCTTTCATTTGTCAGGGAAAATCAAAAACAAAAACCAAAAAACTTTCCCAAATTACCTGCCAAGAAGACTTTTCTGACTTCTCATTGGCCAGAATCAAATTACATATTCATGTCTAGGTAGATGTATTACCATAAGTGGGCTAGATCCATCACAAATCTTTCCCTGGATTAGCAGAAGGATGGGGGGTGGTGTGGTATTGTAAATAGGAAAAAGGTGATTGGAAACACAGACTGTTGAGTAAGCAAAGGATGATATTTGCTGCATAGATTTCTTCCAGTGTCAAATGTAAAACATTTCAAAGGAAACCTTTGTAATATATTTTTTATTTGAACTATGTGAACAAAACAGTCAAAGCAAATCATCACAATTAACACCAATATTAGGATAAAAACAAATCTACAATCACATGCTACTTTATAGGATGCAATGAGAAGAATACAGCATCATTTTGTAATGTTACTACCAAAGGTGCATAATCTATATCTACTGGCAAGGGGATATCAGACAGGCCAAAATGAGAGATATTCTACAAATGGCCAATAATCATTAAAAAGGTCAAAATTATGAAAAAAAATGAGCAATTATTCCAAATTGAAGAAGACTTAAAGACAGGAAAACTAAGTACAAAAATGATAATGGCCTGGACATTTTTGTTATACAGATATTGATGGAGAATTTGAGAAACTCTCTTGTCTTTATTAAATCAATATATATATATTTTTTGGTTTTGATGGTTACACTGTAGTACATATACATATTGTATATGTAGTACACTTACCTTGTGCATAGGAAATACACACTAAAACATAATTGAAAATGATGTAGTACCATGTTGGCAACTTTCTCTGAAATTATGAGGAAAAAAGTACCCTTTGGGCTGCATTGAAAAAATTTTTGTAAACTGGATTTTGTTTCAAAGTAAAGAGGAAAGAGAGGAAGGAATGAAGGAAGGAGAAAAGAAAAGGGAAGAAAAGAAAGAACAGAAAAGAAAAAGAGAAAGAAAAAAAGAAAAAAAGAAAAGAGAGGAAGAAAGAAAAAAGAGGAAGAAAGGAAGGAAAGAAAGAGAGGAAAGAAAGAAAGTTTTAAACAGGCAAACAAACAAACAAACAAATATTGCTGCTCCTTGAATAGGTTTTGGACCCAGATTATCAGTTGCCACAACAGAAATTCTGACTGAAAATTAAAACACAAACAAAATAAAATGAAAGAGAGAAAGAGATTTGGAGCTTATGAAACTCTTAGGCTCTAGCAAAATAAATACAAAATATGCAACTTCTCTATATCAAAACTTTTATATCTCATGTCACATGGTTGATTTCCATGAAAATATTGTAGAAAAAACCCACAGATACCAAATTTAATATATACCTTACTACTTACCTTAAAAATGCATTACATAAGAAAAGGATAAACATGCTTTCAAGAGAGTAACTGGGAAACCTTCCCTTTCACATTTCACATAAATAAACAGTATATTTGGAGCTTTTCATTTATATATAGGTACAACCTCAAATGCCTCCTAAAATTGCCTAGGGGTTAGCATAAAAGAAAGAACATTATGGATCTTTAATAATGTGAAGAAGATTTAGGGAGGGTCACCAAGTAAGGAGAGATTAAGTTTTGTGGCCTGAGCAAAATCGTAAAAAGCCACTTGAAAGGAATTTGAATGGCATAATGTAAAGATTTCAATTTTTCTCCCATAAAACATTAAGAGCCTATCATTTCTTTTTCTAACTACTGATTTGTAGTGATGTCTAATGGAGGAGCTGATTTCTTCATCAGAGAGAAACTTCCGTTAGAAGTGATCTCACAGATAAAATGACAAAGCACATCAGGAAACCCACAGATATGAAATAAATTCAAAAGTTAAAAGAAATGAGAAAATTAAAAGGGAAGGAGCCACAGATAATAAAAGCATGTGAAAGAGATTTAAAATAGGTTGTGGTTAAAATGTTCAACGAGTAAAAGGAAGAAATAGAGTAAGATTAAGTGAGCGTGAGTAATTTGTCCAATGTTACAGTTTCAGAGTGATAGATCTAAATTCAGTCTCAGCTAATGATTCCACAGCCTCCTCTTTTTTTTTATTTTTATTCATTTTTTATTTTTGGTTTTAATTCATATTACCTTGCTTCCTTATATCTTAATACTATTTGGCTAAAGCATAAGACTCAAAAAGACACTTAATTCTGGGGCGCCTGGGTGGCGCAGTCCTTAAGTGTCTGCCTTCGGCTCAGGGCATGATCCCAGCGTTATGGGATCGAGCCCCACATCATGCTTCTCTGCTGGGAGCCTGCTTCTTCCTCTCCCACTCCCCCTGCTTGTGTTCCCTCTT
>NW_023246909.1:0-2370 GCF_002007445.2 Ailuropoda melanoleuca | reverse complement strand
CTCGCTGGCTGTCTCTATCTCTGTCAAATAAATAAATAAAATCTTTTAAAAAATAAAAATAAAAAATAAAATAAATAAATAAAAAATAAAAAATGAAACAAGTATCAAAAATTACAGATACCCAATATCATATATAAAAAAATAAAAAAAGTCATTTTCTTGTAGTAACTAATTGCTAACTGGTTTAAATCAAGGGTTAAACACAAAATGCCCCATGACACTCTTTTCCTTAAATGAAGCATGTTTTAAGAACTTAGCCAAAGTAGATTTGACTCCATAGCTTATCTCATTTCTGACTGAATACTCCATCTTTAAGAAGATATCAACCTTTATACTTTTTAAAAATCACAATAAAGTCAAAATAGAAAAATACTGGAGGAAACAAGATCTGTTATTAGGTTACAAAGAATCTCTTTGGGGGAAAATATATTTTCATTTTCATGAAAGCAATTTTTTTATTTTTCAAAGATTTTATTTATTTGTTTGTTCCTTTATTTATTTAGAGTGAGCAAGACTGGGGGAAGTGGGGAGATGGGGTAGGGGCAGAGGGAAAGAATCTCAAGCAGACTCAGTTCTGAGTGTGGAGCTGATGCTGGGCTTTATCTCACAATCCCAAGATCATGGCCTGAACCAAAACCAAGAGTCAGACATTTAACCAACTGAGCTACCCAGGCACCCTGAGAGAAATTTTGAAACTAAATATTAGTTAGATAAGGATGAATATTACTAAGTAACAACCTGTGAATATAAAAAATATAGTATAGTTTTACAAAGGGGGTGCCAGTAGTTAAATCTATAATAGGAAAAATAAATCTTTAAAAAGTATCACTCAATTCTTTCCCTGATGACTGGGAGAAAGTTTGGCCCTTCAAAGTCTTTATTCTAAGTATGCCTATTTTAAATTCACTGCATATTTTCTAAACCTATTTGGTTTAGCCAAATCAGCATAAGCCATGGAGATTTTTACATGGTCGAAAGGATTTTTCTATACTTAGTTTCATTTCATATTGATATACGATGCTTACCTCATACCAAGAAATGTATCTTTTTAGATTTGAGTACACAATTCACTTACTTTCATAAGCTTCTTAGCCTTATCTGTGTCTTAATACTTTGATGCTATGATAATTTTCTTTAAAAAATGAATTATTTTTTCATGAAATCACCTTCAATATTCTTCAGATTTGCATGTTATGGCTAATACATTTAAAAATTGTAGACATCATCAAAAATTTTAAGATAAATAGTTTAGTACACTGACCACTACCCTTTGAAAAGAAAAATAAATCCATAATGTGATGACAGTATCTAGTGAAAGGCATGACTAGAAATCATTGATCAGTAATGTCCAAGTAAAAAAAGTATGAGGTTTCTTTTTCCAAAAAAGTGGTCCAAATTATTCAAGATTTTTATTTTCTACTTTTCCTCTAGATGACTTTATATGAAGAGGAAAACTAATGCTCTATAAAACATTTCCGCAGACATTTTCCGTCTCCTGCTCTCAGACTGTATCTACCCAGGATCAGACATCCGCATTAAAAATTTTAAAATTAACACTAGAGGCACTTCCAATTCACAAATATGTGGAAATCTGCTAATAAAATATTTGAGAAAACTAGTCTCCACTGAACTCACTTCAACCTCACTCCCTGGCACTGCATGTTTAAGTGGGTGAGGGAAACCAGAAAATGGGGGGCTTCAGCGGTGATCACAGCAAGAAGTTTTGTCTTTTTTAACTGCCTTAGACACCGTTTCCTTATTGGAAGGGTGTGCCCCAGAGAATTCTAGGAAATACTCTTCTTTCATGCTCCTGGACAGACATTCAGGGAAATGGGGGGGTTTGGACTCTCATCTCATCAGCTAGGTTATCAATAAATATCAATGGCTCTTTTAAGTGTAGAAGAACCCAATTTTGTGACCACGAAACCTGGAAATCCAGGCTGAGGAAGAATTGAAGGGAAGTGGGGGGAGATACGTGTGAAGGAGGGGACAAGGAAAGGTGGGATTGGTAACTTCAAGCTACTCTCCTGGCCATTTCCTGATTCTGTGCCTCTGAAGCTTCCAATCTCAAAGGATAAATTTGGATTTAAGTAAGGAAAAACAGCTTGTACTCTCCAAATTAATTTCTATCTAGAGTTTTTGATATGATAAATTTAAAGCAGTAAACTCCCGTTTGCATTGCCATCTGAAAATTAAATGATTTAGAAATACTACACTTTTCTTATATAATTGATATAAATAATCCTTGAGGTAGCATTCCTTGTCTGTGGCTTTTGTGAGAAATGACCAAATCTCTTGCTAAACATCCCCAGAAGAAATAATCACATCTTTTGCTAAATCCCCCTAATTCTTGCAAAGGAAAAAAAAAAA
>NW_023246908.1:0-2374 GCF_002007445.2 Ailuropoda melanoleuca | reverse complement strand
GTTTTCAGCCTGGGGGTCCCCAGGTCGGTGACGGTGATGGTGATGTTGTACTCGGCCTGGGTCTCTCTGTCAAGTGGTCTCTCTGTAAATAGGGTGTAGAAATTTTCCAAGGAAGATTTCAGAAGAAAGGGTAGATCATCCTGAATAGAGCAATTTATTTTCCCGTTTTCTTCTGAATCAAGGTCTGAAACACTGAGAACTGCAACCACAGCCTCAGGCGAGTTCTCAGGTATTTGCCTAGTAAATGCAGACACGGTGACTTCTGGGGCATTGTCGTTCACATCCATTACTTGAGTCAGAACGGTGCATTTTCCAGAAAGGCTGCCAGCATCTCTGGCCTCGATATTGATCTCATAGAAAGGAATTCTTTCGAAATCAAGTTGTTTTTTCAGTCGAATTTCTCCTGTCTCAGAGTGGATCTCAAAAGTTTTGCAGATCTCATCAGAAGCCTGGAAAAGTGAATAGGAAATCTCTCCGTTGACTCCTATGTCTACATCCGTAGCAGAGACTGTGACAATCAGGAAGCCAATGGGACTGTCCTCAGGAACCTGCACCCTATATAGAGGCTGCTGAAATTCAGGGGCATTATCGTTGATGTCCACAACTTCAATGTAGATCTGAGCGATGCCAGATCTGGGTGGAGAGCCACCATCCTGAGCTGTAAGGGTTAACCTGAGCTCAGATTCCTGCTCTCGATCCAGCGCTTTGTCCAGCACCAGTTCGGGATATTTTCTGCCATCGCTTCGTTTGCGGGTAAGGACCCGAAAGTAGGAATTGGGGCTAATTACATAGTTCTCAATATTATTCCGGCCCACGTCCACATCCTGAGCATTCTTCAGTGGAAATGTAGTTCCAGGTGGACTGCTCTCTGATATTTTTAGCAACATATCTCTGTCTATGAATATGGGGGAATGGTCATTTATGTCTATTACTTGTAACTCAGCTTGAAAAAACTCTAAGGGATTTTCTAGCAACACCTGGAAACGCATTACACAGGGGTCTGTGTGACCACACAATTCCTCCCGGTCCAGTTTTTCATTTAGCAACAAATCTCCAGTTTCCCAATCAAGCTGCAAATGTAGTTTGTTCCCTTTGGAAATGACCCTAGCTCCCCGCTTGGAGAGTTCCCTCTGACCCAGACCCAGGTCCTTTGCTAAATTGGTTACAAATGAGTGCCCCTCAATTTCCTCCACCACAGAATAGCGCCTAGGTTCCAAGCCTGCATGAGAAAAGCCCAATAGGAGAAAGAATAAAAGGACTTGCCTTTGTCTGCAAATGAGCTTTCCGCTGGTCTCCATTGTTCTTGTCTGGTAAAGCCTCCTTCCAGGGTGGTTCTGCTGAACTGTAAAGACTTCAGAATCCAAGACTGTGGCTCTTTCCCAAGATACCTCAGAAATATTCCAGTGAGTGGTCCTATCAGAGGACCCAGTCCTCGCTCCTGTGGCACCCAAGCTTCCCGTGGGCTTCCATGACTGCCGCTTAGCTTTGCCTGTTAATGGAGCCGCCGCTGCAGTGCTGATTTGTACCTTCTAATCCTGCAGCGCCACCAGGCGTCGTCATAGGATCATACATTTTCCGGGATGAAAATGGATGCAGTATTCCGAACTCTTGCCTGTGTATATTATATGGAGACTTACCTTTACTATCCCTAGACTTTACAGTGTAGACAATTGTCTCAGGGCCACACAAGAGAAAAAAAACGCTAGTAGGAACTTCCTACTTTTCTACTTTCAGCAAAAATAAAATGTTTATGTAACAGCCTACCTAAGAATAAAGAATATATGCAGAAAATTCTTTAAAATACACAGTTGGAGTCATATAGAAAACTTTGAGAGTTATATACTTTTATTGCCATGAACTATGGAAATAATTAATAGCTATGAACCTTGGACAAATTATTTAAACTCTGTCTCAGTTTCCTTACCTGTAAGGTGGAGATATCTACCACATAGGGCTACAGTGAGTTTCCCCACCTTACAGATGAGGAACTGAGGTGGAGAGATATTAACCATGCATGTGTGTGACACACACAGACACACACACACACACCAGGCATGTAATTTGATGCCATCAGGTAGCAGAGCTTATATGAGTCCATTGACTCACAAGATTCAAGATTCATGTGGTAGAATGCATGAGCGGATTCAGATAGAAGTTACCATGTCAAATGATGAAACAAAGAAAGGCTGGAGAGTTTGTCTAATAGAGGTATCATCTGTAACTGCAGTGTTGATTCTGTATCTCAGAAGGATGTCCTAATTTTATTTATTTATTTATTTGTTTGTTTATTTATAATTTANTTATATTTTGTTATATTAGTCACCATACAGTACATCCCCAGTTTTTGATGCAATGTTCTATGATTCATTATTTG
>NW_023246907.1:0-2370 GCF_002007445.2 Ailuropoda melanoleuca | reverse complement strand
TTTTTTTTTAATGAATGCAGGAATGAATGGTGGTGTTGAAGTGTCAGGTCAAGTTGCTTTCTAATGTCCCGAGAGACACATGCTATCCCAGTTTTACCATTGCTTCTAGTTTAGGATATCACATTAAGCATTTTGGGAAATAATTTAATAGATGAAATGTTATCTTGTTTTATTTTAATATTTTTTTATTACTAGGAGGGTTCCCATTTTATCATGTTGGCTTATTTTCATGAATTGTGACTTTTTAAAAAATGTTAACTTCTAGAGTCTTGGAGTTTTTCTCTACATTTTATATAGACTTTTAAAAGTTATTTTTATTGAGAGCTCCCTCCTATTGCGATTTGGATGCTGCGCAATTCATGAATCATTTAATAAAGCCAACAAGATCTTCAAATTAAAAAAAGTATTTTTATTATGTAATGTTTGATTCTGAAGTGTTTATATAAAAACAATAGTAAAACTTTTCTGCTATATTTACTGAAAACTTTTTTTCTCACATGATTGCTTATCTTTATTTTGGTTCCTTTTAAAAAACACTTAGTTCCACATATTATGAAAATGAGACTTTTTGGTTTGATCTGTTTTTCCCAAATTAGGACTATGTATTAAGATTTAGCATCAAGTTTATAATATTTCAACTTTTGCTCCATGAATGCAACCAATGTTTGTAAGTCAGTCCTGGGTTTTGTAATATTAAAAATGGATGTCAGTCTCTCATGCCCAGCTGGTGATGATGTGGGAAGCTGGTAGGGACTGTGGTCAGCTAGGTCAAGTAGATATTGCATGAAGATATTCATGTTCAAAAGATGAAAAACCATGCTGTCTGCCAAACAAAATATATTCTGAAGGCGGACTGTTCTGTAATCCTTGATCTGTTATTTTGGGGCCTGAAATTTATTAAAAAATTAAATTATACAAAGCTAAATGGTTTGGCTTTATTATTAAGTAATTGGTTACTTTAAAATTAAAAGATAAGCATTAGGAAGTAATAAAACAAGGGGCACCTGGGTGGCTCAGTCAGTTGAGTGTCTGACTCTTGATTTTGGCTCAGGTTATGATCTCAGGGTTGTGGATCAAGCCCCATGTGGTGCTCCGTGCTCAGTGGGGAGTCTGCTTGAGATTCTCTTCCTCTGCCCCTCCCCCTGCTTGCATGGGTTCAAAAATAAAGACATAATAAAACAGATATCATGAAACCTAATTATTTTAAATGCCATCTATATTTAAAATAACTTGTTGGTACCTATTTTTTTCTAATAGGTGGAATTTTCTTGATTATAGGTTTACTTTTATTATTTTTTATTTTTAAATGGCCAATATGGTTATGAGTAAGATTTGTGTGGTCAGCTTCTGTTCTTTCGTAAACCTTCAGATAAAAATCATTTTAGCTGTAACCAAAAATTGAAGTCTTTAAAAAATGGCAGATGTTAATTTAAAGACAGCATATACTAATTTAGTTTGCTGTATGATTATGGTCTAATGGAAGTTTCACAAGCTTTCTTTTCTCCTAACTCAGAAAAGTATACGTCAGAGTTTTGGAGTATGTCTTTAGCCAAGAATTTTATCCACTTACATATGTTTACCAGTTTATATAAAGCAAAAAAGAATGTATGTCACTATAGTGAGCAATATAGTTTTGCTCATAATATCTGATGTTTGCCAAAAGAAGAATAAAAGATGAATAAAGTGAAAAACAACAACACTTAGTTCCCTATACAATAAAGATATATTTACATGTAGAATTTATTGTGGTTTATGCAATGGTTGTCTAAAGATGTGGATAATGATATTCCAAGGTTAGACTTTTTATATTTTGAAAGCAGTGCTTTCAAAAGGAAAGTGTAATTATCTTAAAAAGTTAGTTAGATCATGTCAGTTCTCAACTCAAAATTCTCCAGTGGTTTCTCATTCCATTCAGAGCAAAATCCAAAGTTCTTCCTAATGCTGGACCTGTAACACCTTGCCTTTGACTACTTCTCTGACTTCATCTCCAACTCCTCTTTTCTACCTCACTCAGCTCCAGCCATACAGCCCTCCTTACTCTTCCTTAAACACATCAAAGATGATCCCAACTTGTAGCCTTTACATAATTGTTCCCTCTGTCTGCCCTTTCCCCAGACCTCCTTTGCTCTCAAGTCTCATATCATCAGATTGGTCTTCCCTATGCCACCTAAAGACACCTAACCCACCCGCACCCCTGGCACTCTCTATTACTTTCTTGGTACTATATATTTTTCTAAAGCATGTATAACAACCTGAGTTTGTTTTCTTTATTGCAGTTTTCCCAAAAACCAGTTCAGTAAATAGTCATTGGAAAAATGAATGAAAGAATCTAGTCATGCATTCTGATAACTTTTGAGATACTATATAAAA
>NW_023246906.1:0-2369 GCF_002007445.2 Ailuropoda melanoleuca | reverse complement strand
CGCGGGAGGCCCGGCCGGGGCAGGGGCCACGCTGCGTCGCGCGGCCGGGGCGGGGGGCGGCGCACACACCTGGCAGCACAGTGAGGAAGGCGCTGCGGAAGCTGTAACCCATGGTGTTGGCGCCCAGGCAAATGTACATGCCCGCGTCGTCCTGGCGTGCACGGGCGATAAGCAGCTTATTGAGGTAGGAGCCGTCGGGCCTCGACCACACGTCGCCCGTGGGCAGCACCACGAACTTCTGGCCGCCCACGTCGATGGTGGAGTTGTAGCGGCCCTCGGCGCCGTACTCCACACGCTTCAGCCACTGGATCACCGGCTTCACGTCACTGCGCACTTTGCACTGGAAGGACGTGGTGCCCCCAAAGTCCACGGTCGTGTTCACGGGGTGCGTGCCCGTGAGGACGGGCTTGGAGCGCGTCCGCTCTGCGTGGGGACACGGACGTCAGCGCCGCCGCTGGGCGCCACCAGCCCCCCGCCCCCCAGCCCTGGCACTCACGGATCACGTCCACCTTGTACGTTGCGTTGATGGCCCCTGCGCGGTTGGACACGCGACACGTGTACTTGCCACTGTCCTCGGGACGCAGGTTCTTCAGACTCAGCGTCCACTTCTTCTTCCCGTGCTCCCCGGCCTCCAAGCCCGTCAAGGCCTGGTCGTCCTTCATCCACATGATGTCGGGCCGCGGGTGCCCACTGGCCACGCACTTGAGCCGCACGGAGCTGCCCACGGGCCGTGCGATCACCCGGCGCCTCATCTTGGAGGGCTGTGTGAAGCGGGGCCGCGCTGCGGGACGGGCCGGCACAGAGGTCAGCGAGGTCCCGGGAGGGCCGGCCCCACCTGCACCCAAGGAGGAGGGTGACGTCTGCCCCATCTCACCCCACTGCTTGCTGGCTGCGTCCTCCTGGCCCCCAGAGGAGCCATCGTGCCCCAGACGCTCCCTTCCTGGGCCAGTGTCATCTGCAGAGGGGAGGGCACGTGAGAGGGGCCCCAACAGTCCCCACCCTGACCCCAGGCTGGTTCCCAGGCCCCAGCCTTGGGCCCAGCTGGGAAAGCTCTAGAAACAAATGGGAGCCCCTGGGGGCACACCCACAGCTCAGAATCCCAGAGACAGCTGGGCAAGAGCTGCCTGCCCAGCCTACCCCCTGGGTGCAGGTGACCCCAACAGAGCTGCCCCCCCCCGGCTCCGGGGGGTCTGCAGAGCCAGTGGGAGGAGGGGGCCAGGCCCGCCTGGCAGCTGCAGTAACCCTAGCCCACATCAAGGAGCCGAGGCCTTGGTGAGCTGACATGGCTCGCATACCGCCTCGTCATCCACCCCTTTCAAAGGACAGTGGGGGGGACACCAGCAGTGTTCCCATTCCACGATCCGGAGCAGGGGGCCCAGCGGGGGTGGGGCAAGCTAAGGAATGCCCCTCCTGTGACAGCCGCCTCCACCCTGCCGGGGACCCAGGGAGGGGGTGGCACGGGTCATGCTCCCCCTTTGCGAGATGGGCCACCATGGCTGCCAGGGAGCCCCACCCCCAGGGACCCACCCCAGGAGCGCGTGGGGGAGGGCCAGGCGTGTGCCTGGTACCAGTGAGCAGAGGGTGTGTCGCTGGGGACCCCGCCAGTCCCCAAGCCTGGGCCCCAGAGGCAGAAGAGAACAGAAGGCCCTTGGCGGCCCCTCTGAACTCTGAAACCTGAGCCTCAAAGTTAGAGCCGACGCCAAGGCCTCCAGCCTGCCCGGCCGGCCCTTTGGTGGGACCACCACCCGGGGGCTCCCCCGTGCCCACTCCTGCTGCCCTCTACCCAGCCTTGGTCTCCCCAACAGCAGAGGTTTTGGGGACCCCGAGGCACAGGCCCGAGGAGGGGGGGGTCCGGGCTGCGGGTGGTGACACGGGTCAGGCCCCTGTCCTGGGCTCAGAGGAGGCCGGCAGGATGGGTCTTCTCCTGGTAGCAGCGGGCCGAGCTCAGGCAGCGCTGGGATATGGTGGGGGCCACACAGGGAAGGTCTGCTCCCCAGGGTTGCGTGGACTCAGGGCTCGCGCGGCAGGGCCCCGGCGCGGCCATCACTGACCCATCACGATGAGAGTGTAGTTGACGCTGAGGCTGCCAAAGCCGTTGGTGGCCTTGCACACGTAGGCGCCGGCGTCCTCCCGCTCCACTTCCTTCACCTTGAGGCCTTGGGGCAGCACACGGAAGCGGCTCCAGCCGCCGTGGATTGTGCGGCCATCCTTGGTCCACATGGTCAGTGGCGGTGGGTCCCCCTCCACAGGGCATTGCAGCCGCACGGTGCGTCCCAGCCGGGCCACCTGCCTTGGAACCACCTTGTCCGCCATCCTTGGGGGGCCTGCGGCAGGTCAGAGGGCTCAGTCAGGAGGAGGGGACTGGCAGG
>NW_023246905.1:0-2369 GCF_002007445.2 Ailuropoda melanoleuca | reverse complement strand
CCATAACACCGGGATCACGCCCTGAGCCGAAGGCAGACGCTTAACCGCTGTGCCACCCAGGCGCCCCAGGTATGGTAATTCTATTCTTAATTTTTTGAAGAACCACTGTACTGCTTTGCATAAGGAATGCACCAATTTACATTCCCACCAATAGCGCCAAAGTGTTCCAATTTCTCCACAGCCTCACCAACACTTACCTGTTTTTCTTTTTTTGATAATAGCCATCCTAATAGGTGTGTGGTGATATCTCATTATTGTTTTGATTTGCATTTCCCTGTTAATTCATGATGTTGAGCATATTTTCATATCCCTGTTGACCATTTATATGATCTTGAGAAAGAAGAAGAAAGTTGGAGGCATCACACTTCCTAATTTCAAATTACTGATTTCAAATACTACAAGGCTACAATAATTAAAACAGTATAGTATTGGCATAAAGATAGGCATATAGACCAATGGAACAGACTATAGAGCCAAGACATAAACCCATGTGTGTATATGGTCAACCGAACTTTGACAAGAGTGCCAAGAATACATAATGGGGAAAGGATAGTCTCTTTAACAACTGGTGTTGGGGAAACTGAATATCTATATGCAAAATGTGAAAATTAATGCAGGGAAACCTGACTAAAATGGAGTGAGAAGGCCAATAGGTGGAGCTCTCATATCTTACCACTTGTCAATTGCAAACACAAAAGAAGAGAGGGACCTTGCGCTGGATAATACTTTATTATACCAGCAGAGGGAAGGAAGGTTTCTTCTTCCCCTGGCAACAGCCCAGCCTATAAGGGACTGTCACAACTCAAGCCAGTGAGAAGCCACTATGGTTTGAACTCCCAGTTTACTCCAGTGCACTTTTTGTTTATAACAGCCCTTCCCAACTCCCTATGGCACTTTCTTCTGAAAAAAAGGTATTCCTCTCCTTCGTTGTTCAGGCTTGCCTATGGCTTTGCTATAGACTGCGTGTCCCTCATTGTAAATCTCTGCTATTCCTAAATAAACCCATCTTTTTGCTGGTAAAACAAATGGCAGCTTTATTTTTAAGGTTAACAACAACAAAAATGGATCTCTAACTTACCCCATACACGAAAATCAACTCACAATGGTTAAAAGCTTAAATGTCCATCAGAAACTATAAAGCTTCTAGGAGGAAACATAGGACAAAGCTTCTTGACATTGATTTTGGCAGTGATTTCTTGGACATAACATCAACGGCACACAGGTAACAAAAACAAAAATAAACAAGTGGGACTACCTCAAACTGAAAAGCTACCACATAGCAAAGGCAACTATAGACAGAGTCAAAAGACAACCTGTGGAATGGGAGAAAATACTTGTAAACCATGTACCTCACAAGAGGTTAATTTATAAAATATATAAGGGACTCAACTCAACAGCAAAAAACCAAATACTAAATTAAAAAAATGGACAAAGGCCTAAGAGAATATATTTCTAGTGAGATTTTGGAGAAGAAACCATTGTTGTAAATAGCGGGATATAGGAAAAATTCAATTACAAGTAGATAATATCATAGATGATTTGGAGTTTTCACTTCTTCATGAGCATAAAAAAATTAAATTGTTTAGACAATTTTTTGAAAAGTTCCAAATTTCTAAGAAGAAAGGCTAGCCTCTGCTCATAGTTTTCTGTTTCACATATTTAAATTTAACATAGACATATAATTATCAAATTTTGGCACTGTTAAATTATGCTTTTTAAAACAGTATATTAAGATTTGTATACCATTTACATGACAAATAATACTTGAAGTTTATAACAATTATACAAATGCCTCTAAAGTGTATACTGTAACATTATGCATATAGCATGCTATGTATGGAATTTAATAACTAATGACATTTAATGTAAAAGTTCTTTTGTGATATTTAATAAAGAAGTAACATTTATAGACAATAAAAGTTATATGGGGTTCTGAAAAAAATGGGCAAAGAACTTAAACATTTTTCCAAAGAAGATATATAAGTATATAATTTTCTCTTGCTTGATCAAGTTAACAAGAATAGTGCCTAGTTATAAGTTTTTTGAAAGAACCAACTTCTGGCCTTCTCTATTTTATATTTATTTTCAGGATCTTTGATTTCTGCTCTTATCTATTCTACTTTCTCTGGATTGATGCTATTCACTTGTTAACTTCTCATGTTGAAAAGTTAGATATTTAATTTTTTGGTTTTCTTCTTTTCTCATATGTGCATTTCCATTGAAGTACATGTAGGCTTTCATATAAGTTTAGTTCTAAGTATTTTTAAATTTCCACAAACTTTTCATTGAAATACAAATTATTTAGAAGTTGTAAAATTTGAGAATGTGTGAGAATTAGAAAAAAAACTCTCTATAAACTTTTTTTTTTT
>NW_023246904.1:0-2369 GCF_002007445.2 Ailuropoda melanoleuca | reverse complement strand
CATAACGCCGGGATCACGCCCTGAGCCGAAGGCAGACGCTTAACCGCTGTGCCACCCAGGCGCCCCGCCTTACCAATTTCTGAGGCTAATTGCTATTGAACAAATCTTTCCTAATGCAGGAAATTGAGGAGGTATGGCTCTCCATGAATATAAATGCATTCCACTCATACACTCTACAAAATGCTTTCTGTTTAAGGTCAAGGAAAGGAAGAACATTTATTGAATGTTGACTGTGTGCCAAGAACTATATGTGATGCTTTACATATTTATCTCAATATAGGAATCTTTTTTTTTTCTTTCTTACCACTCTCTTCCATTGCTCGAAACCATTTAATTTGCAGAATGGTGTTTTTAGGCCTGAAGTGATTAGAAAGGACAGAGAAAACCGTGTAGATCTCATTGAAATGATAAGGGAAAATGAGGAATGGATTCCTAGGAACTGAAAAATGATATATATATTTTGTTTGAGCTTAACAGCCCCTAGTTTAAGGAAAGCACAAATAAAAGAACTCATGCAATATCTTCTTGTCTTGGATGAGGACAGAAACAGAGAAAGTGAGAAAATAAAAATGAGAGAGAATAAAATATAGGAGTAAAGGGGTGATTTTGGGGGGTTCAAGCAAAGCGTGTTTTGGTCTCAGGGTAAGCCAGTAGGTGGGCACTGTGACAGCCTGGTTGTATAATGCTTATATTATTGACAAAACAGTTTGAGAAGCATAGGAATTCTACCACTAATTAAAATTGAGATGCAAAGTATGATCACATTATTATTATGTAAAGAAGCAAGAGAAACTTGGACAAAGTTATGTTTCCACCCTTTAAGGAGAATATGAGATTAACTAAGCGATACATTATTATTAGAACCATGCTGCCAGGCTGGGAGCCTGTGCTCTGAAGTGGCAAACAGGTTTCCATTAGCCACTTAGAAGAGGTGGGTAACTACTGAACCCAGGGTCTCCTGGGGCACAGTCAGTCTTCAGTACATATCTGCTAAAGGAATAAAAATTAGGAAATTGTTTTTTTATAAAACACCTTGCTTCAACTTGCTTGCATTTTCTTCAGTTTTTCATATACTTTTGTTGTTGTCGTTCAGAGCAGTTGCTGGGTTAATAGTATGTATGTATCAGTGAATCATTTGGAAGACTTGTTAAAGGGAAGATTGTTGGCTTCCACCCCCAAAGTTTATCAATCCCTAGTCTTAGGGGTCTGGCTTGAGAACTTGAATGTGCAACAGTGCCTAGGTCAAACTGATCCTGCTAGTCTGAGACTACTCTTTGAGAACCGTTGGTTTATGTCTTCAGTAAGTCCCCAGTCCCCTGTATTCTTTCCATCCATGGAATCAGGTGAAGGAAAAAATTCAGAGGAAGGAGGGAGAAAAGAAAAAGAATCCAAGTCTTTAAAACTGACAAGCAATCCAGGTTAAAGTATGCTCCTCTGTGATAAAATGCAGCTTTTTGAAAAAGCCTTTTACGAGCTTTTGTATTAAAATTTCAATTGCCTATGACATGTGGATTCATTCATTTAAAAACTATCTCTGAAGTTCTTGCAAGGTGGCATGCACTATAAGCAGCACATACAGATAAAAGAGCACCAAAAAATGAGATAATGTTTCCACTCTTAAGAAAGATACAGTGTAGAGCGCTCACGCATAGCAGTTAGATTTTACCTAATGAGCAAATACTACTTGATTTACAGTAGCTTCCTCAAGTGATATGCTGGGAAGAAATCTGATTTCAAGTTTCTACTGTCCAATATTATAGCCATTAAGCACATGTGGCTTTTTAAATATGAATTAATTAAAATTAATTAATTAAAATCAATTAAAATTTAAAATAATTTCCCCAGTCACATCAGCAGTTTTTCAGGTGCTGAAATTTTTCAGGAGCTGCTTGTGTTTATTGTCCACTGTATTGAGAGTGCAGAATATAGGACATTTCCATCACTGTGCAATGTCTGATTGGTGAGCTCTGTTCTAGGTGAGGAAGAAAGAGGCAGTCAGGATTACAGAAATTCCCTTCCCAAAGACCCACTGAAAATCAATAGTTGAAGCTGAGGGAGGGGGGAGTCACAAAACAAAGAAATGGCGATTTTGTTAAACAGATTTAGAAAGCTCAACAGGACTTTAAAAAGTCATTACGGGGTGCCTGGGTGGCTCACTCAGTTAACTCTTAATTTCCGACTTTAATTTCAGCTCACGTCATAATCCCAGGGTTGTGAGATCCAACCCCATGTCGGACTCCACACTTGGCATGGAGCCTGCTAAAGATTCTCTCTCCCTCTGCCCCTTCCCCTGCACATGCTCTCTCTCTCTCTGCCCCTCACCCCCTCAAATAAATAAATAAATAAATAAATAAATAAATAAATAAATA
>NW_023246903.1:0-6823 GCF_002007445.2 Ailuropoda melanoleuca | reverse complement strand
ATGAGAGACTATGGACTCTGAGAAACAAACTGAGGGCTTCATAGGGGAGGGGGGTGGGGGAATGGGATAGGCTGGTGATGGGAAGTAAGGAGGACACGTATTGCTTGGTGCACTGGGTGTTATANGCACTGGGTGTTATACAACTAATGAATCATGGAACTTTACATCAAAAACCAGGGATGTACTGTATGGTGACTAACATGATATAATTAAAAATATTATTATAAAAAAAAAAAGAATCCATGGGGACCAGAAAAAGCCACTTGACACGCAGCCTTTCTAGGATCCCCTATTCTCGCTTGCCCAGGGTGAGAGGGTCCAAGCTCTCTCCAGAAGGCTCTCTCCACCTGGTTGAGGATCACATAGTCTCTGCTCCACTGCACCTGCCACTGATTGTCAGCGGTTGTGCTTGACCCTGTGAAAAAATGTCTTCTGTCCCTCGTTACCTTGGGTGGTTCATGTGTCATTTCACTCTGCCCCTTCACAGGTGGCCTGCTGTGTGCCCTTCTGTCTGCTCCTCAGGCCCACCATTGCCCTACAGAGGGTGGTGAATCATAGCCCTAGACTAGAAAAAATAAAGGGCTATGTGTGTTTTTATGCTGTACTGTGGTGCAGTGGGTGAGAAATAGGCAGATAGGCAGTTCTCAACCAGGCGGAGTCTGTCCTTCCACGGGACAGTTATCAGTATTGAGAGACATTTTTAGTTGTTTCTAGATATTGAGGGTGGCAAGGTCTCATACTACTGGCATCCAGTGAGGGGAGGACAGGGATGCAGGTGCACAAGCCACAAAGCACCACACAGTTCCCCCATACCATTCATGGGGAATTATCTGGATCAAAATGCCAAGGTTGCAAATCATCAGAGTAGGATTAAGGGGAATGAAAAGGAAGGAATGGCCTCAAGATAGATAACTTCATCTGCTCAGTAAAAATCCCAGAGAGAGCTTGGGCAGGGGCAAGCAGAGGAGGAAGTGAGAATTAGAATTAAATCTAAGAAGTTATGGTTTAGAGGGAAAGATGGAGCTGAAAGTTTAGGAAGTGTGATAATGTGAAGAGGGTGGATTAAGAGACAGGAAAAGGGGGAAAAGGGAGGTGAGAAGGGTTTCTAGGAGAATAGATTGGCATAATTATAAGATGAAAAACTTAACAGTGCTTGTCATATGCTTGGAACCCCTAAATTACTTACATGAACTCATTTAATATTCTTTTTTAAAAAAAATTATTTATTCATGAGAGACAGAGAGAGAGGGAGAGGGAGGCAGAGGGAGATCAGGACCCGAACCAAAGGCAGACAGTTAACTGACTATGCCACCCAGGTGCCACTCATTTAATATTCTGAACAACCCATAAAGTAGGTGGTCTTTAGAATCAGATCTTACAAATGGGGAAACTAAAGATCCAAACAGTTTTGTACCAGGACTGAAGCCACACAGCGAGTAGGTGGTACAGCTGTCTGGCTGCTGAGGCCATGCTCAGGGGACCTTGCCACTTGGTCTCCCCACCCCCTCCCCACCCTTGACTTTTCAAGGGATCTTTGATACAATGACTTTTTTTCACTTAGCATTAATTTTGGCCTGTTTGAGTTTTGTTTTTATTTTTGTTTTATTTATTTATTTTTTAGATCTGCAGAGCTAAGCACCCAGCCATGTGTTATAATTTCAGTAAAACTTAATTACTTTCCCATACTTGGGACCTATAATATGAAATTCAATTGCCCCTATGTTGGGATCATCTGCTTAGAAATAAGTCTCACTTTGTCTACCGGACTGTTGAAATATTGGTGTAGAGTGTTCCATCCAAGCTATTCAAATGGTCCTTAGAATAAGCCAAAGGGACATCATAGAACCTGAACTAAATTCCAATTGAAATCTTGGGAGAAATTAGTGCAGGGCAGGATATACCAAGCAAACAATAATACTCTGTAGCACTTTGGGAGTACATTGAACTAATAAAGATTTTTTTGTCCTTAGAAAATATCAAACTAGCTGTTTATTTTCACTTTAACATCCGAGGACTCAGAATTTCTAAAATCCTTGGGATTTAATTTAAAAAAAGGCTCCCAAAAAGTTTGCTATGAGGCATCTCTGACTATATATGATTCACTTTCCAGCTCAACATAACGTTCTAAGGTAGAAACCATAGCTGCCATGTGTGGATCTATCACCATGAACTACTTGTCCCTCAAAACCTGAGAAATTTCTGGGTACTGCTCCTCCATGGGACCAAAATAGTATGGAATCATGGTGAAAATTTGCCTCAAAAAATATTCAGGATGAACAGGCCTGACTGAGAATTCAGAGTCACAGGACAGAAAGTTGGTAGACCCAGAATCACAAAACTCACAGTTCTGGACAGAACCACCACACTTGTCCAGGAGCCGAGCGAGGACAACTGCATGGAGAGTGGTTGGAAGCTGTAGGCTGCATTCCTAACAGCACACCAGCTATCAGAGAAAAAAGACTCACCCTGCCTTGGAGAAACAAAGCCTGACATCCACCAAGTACTGTGGAATGAGGCTTGGAGGCTCAGAAGCACCTGTTGGTTTCAAGCTCTCAACGCAAAGTGTCTAAGAATTCCTACAGTCAAGAAGTGTACTCAGGAGGGGGAAGAAATAGGAGTTGGACAAACCCATAAAGTTTGAACCTGTAATACCAGGACAAAGAAAGTCAGAAGTTAGCAGTTTATGATGCTGCCCCTAAAATGGAAGCCCAGCAGTTGAGAGTTCAATAGGTGGAGAGATGCCCTAGTTCTCATCAGAGACTACTCCCAAAAACCCATTCCACTACTCGACAGTCAATAATCAATTGATTCCAATATCCTAGGTGCACTGTGATTGTTTGCAAGAATTTTCTAGTCCTAGATTTTTCCTCAGTGCTATAATAATGTTAGGGTTATAATACAACATGAATTATATGTGTACATATGCAAAGAAAAAGCCTGAAAACTACTGGAGGCAGGAAGTGGGTAATTTTTGTTCATGTTTTTGTTCATCTATAGTTTGTTTTCCACAATAGGTGTGTGTTACTTGATTAATAAAAAAGTTATTAGAATAAAAAATCAATTGATTAAAAAAATTTTTTTTGGGCATCTAGTGTGTGGAAATACCACTGTAGTTCCCAAGACACAATGGAGAACAAGAAAGACAGTCCTCTTATTTGTTTGCAATGCAGTAGAGTAAGGCACAAACAGCCCTCTATCTAGCTGGCTTCCCATACTTTTGGATTGGGGAGGCAGTGGTGTACGTTTAGTTAACACAATGAAGAACTCCAACCTGGGAAAAATATTGAGGCTTAAACATACTGGCTTTGCTAGTGGCAAAAAGTTCATGTGGTGACTTCTTGCTTTCATATCACAGGCAATTGTCAAGTAAGAGCAAGGGATGGATTGCTCATGGTGGTGGGGAGCCTGAGAGTGCACATGGAGGCCACAGTCCTCATACCTTTCCTGATTTCCCTCCCTCACACCTTCCAAAGTCCCAGTTAAAAACCATGCTCGTACTGGTACCGTGAAGGTACCCTGATTTTCTCCCTGTTATACCACAGTTAAGGATCTCAAAGTGGATGGCCACAACCACAGGTCTTCCTGTGGCAGAATAAACAGGCACATTTACTATTAATAATATTTTATCAAAACTATCATTTTTAATTATAACTATGATATAAAAGATCTATTTTTAAGCATAATTATATCTCAGAAGGAAATACATCTTTAGTGTTATAATAAAATGGATAAGACAATTCTACACAGCTGATTTAAATGCAATTTCTACAAACATTAGTCAATCACATCAGTTGCATCATGCCAAGTGTACAGAATAATGCTATCACATCTATTAGTTGTTATTCACCTTCTACCAATTATAACTCACCTTTCAGCTAAATTCTCCATGACTAATCTAGTCTAAATGACTCACCCCTTCTTCTGAACTACTCCTAAAACCTGAAACTCAGAAACACAGAGTGAGTGATTTATTAACACATCATTCATTAGATGTAGGTTATTTTCTTGTATCTCTGACTTCAAATCTAAAAATCTATGGTCCATTGTGCTTTGATAATGTTGTAGCCTTTTCTCTCCCTAAACACCTCCACCTTAAGACAGATATCACCTAAAAAGACAAGGAAACATGGACAAGAGTATCTAACTCTATAACCAATGCTCTTAATAAACATAACATTCTAGGCCCTTCTATCAGCCACAACTGCCCTCAATCATCAGCTTTACTACCTCTCTCTTTGTGAGGACCTCTCTGACTCCTGGGTTTCACAAATTCCTCCCAGTGGCCCCACATGAACCAGGTGGAGATGGAGCTGAGGCAAGCCCAACAGAAGATGACTAGCATTTTGAGAAGAACGGAGAAACATCCCAATGATAGTTTCTGAGTGCTTTGAATTTGGAACTTGCCAAAATAGCTATTGGTGTTACTTTCAACTGTTGCCCCAAACAACTCAAGATTTCACCCATTTGGCCAAAACAGGCACTTGTCCTTGTTTCTGGAGAATCACAAAATATGTAAAATAAATGTTCATTTCTGCAAGAGGTTTGAACACTTGTTTGTCCTTCATGTTAGGCTGTAAGCTCCCTGAGGGCAAGAGATGGGGTCTCCCTTGCTCCTTACTGTATTCCTAGTACTGTCCATGGGGCTTGGTCCAAAGTTGATCATCCACAAAAACTTTTTGAATAAAGATATATGGAAATGGATGACCTAAGGTCATTACAGTGAGCAATGCCCTCCCCCTAATCTGGCATTTTCCCAGGCCCAACACCACTGCCAAAACAGGAGAACACAGAATGGGCCATGTTGTCACTTCACTACTTCAGTCTTTAGCCTTACCACCCACTATGGCAGGAGGATATTTGTGTTATTCCTCCTTTTGAGCGCCTTTTCCTGAACAATATCCACTGGTAGGACCCAACGGTGTTAGTGCAATGGCCACCGAGTCTGAAATGAAACCGTCACTCAACCCTCTTTCCCATTTACCATCATGAGGTGCCAAGTCCTCTGTCCCAGGGTAACTCATTCTCCCACAGATATTTTTAATAAAAGAACTTTAAGAATCTCTGTGTTTCAAAGAGGATGATTTCAAAAGTGGAGCAAAAAAAAAAGAAGAAATTAAATCTCCTTATAAATGTAGGTTTTAATATTCATAGAAGAATTGACACATTTGCGATAAAATCTTTTTATTTAAATGTCATAAATGAACATGCTTATTGCTTTATAACCTGCTATAATCACTTATAAATAGGTCATGAACATTTTTTCATGTCATAAAATAACAATTTAATAGAAAAATATGTATTCTAAATAGGATTATTAAATTTTTGGTTATGTTCTTGACAGTTATTTTTCTTTGAAAATGTAGCAAACGTACTAGAACAAATGGTAAATTTGAATGAGAAAAGTCTTCAGTTTACATAAATAGATCAAACTCAAACTTCATATACTGTAAGGTCTATGAAAGCTTTCTACTCATCAAAACTCAACTCAGGCCTAGGACTCTCTTTCCCAGGAACCCCAGTTTGGTTCCTGGGTGCTATGAGACTTTTCAGAGACCCCAGTCAGCCCATATAGGGTCTTAGCTCTATCCTTCCATTGTTGTACCTCCTCATCTCATTCCAGAGACAGTAAGTGATTACATCTGCATGTGTCAGATGTGCTCTGGGTCATGTACAGGGTAGAGTAAGGCTGACACCAAAGACTATGACCTCAGCCTGAAGATGTTATGCACAGTTGCATTGCAGCATTTAGCTGTGATATTTGACTCCATATTTACAAATGTATATGTATCAGTATTTCTATTACTCTTCCTGACCGATGATGAGCTACCCAAGAACAGAAAAGTGTCATATTCATCCACATATGCCTAGATTTTGGCAAAGTCCTTTAGCAGAGTCTGTTTTAAGAAATGTGAACTGGGAAGCCTGGGTGGCTTAGATGGCTAAACATCTGCCTTTGGCTCAGGTCATGATCTCCAGGTCTTGGGATGGAGCCCCAAGTCAGGCTCCCAGCTCAGGTGGAGTCTGCTTCTCCCTTTCCCTCTACATCTCCCTCTGCTTGTGCTCTCTCTGTCTCTCTCCCTCTCAAATGAATAAATAAAATCTTTAAAAAAAAAAAGAATGAATGATGCAAGGCAGGTGGACATGGCAATTCCCTGTAGCCTGAGTGAGATGAAGGTAGACAGCATGCAAACTTCCTGTTTCCCTCTTGTCAGATGTCCTGCTAAGTCACAGGAAGGTGATGAATGGAAGGACAATTCTGGGAGAATGCCATACTGTTNTGTCTCAGTGAGTCACATGACATACTTCTTCCATAAAACCACCGTGCTTCTTTTTAAAATCTATAGTATTTGCCTATATATATATTTTTTTTCCCTAAAATCAGCCATAGGTGGGAAGGGCACTTGCATACCATTAGTCATTTAAGATTGATTAAGAAAATTGCCATAGATAATCAACCCAAGTTCTGATCTGATATTTTGATTTCCTTGAAACTTAATGCAACCTATTATGTTTTGCTTTTCCTTCCACATCTATCTTTATTGATTTCTTCCATTTTAAAAAAATCTAAATACTTTGACAAAAAATTCACCTATATTCGATAAACCTAACTTCAATCATTGTGCTTCCAGACGAAAAGGAGTCGCAAAACAAACCCCATTTTCTGGACTGGGCCTTATTCCCATTTATTGGAGCAATGTCCGTTGCCGAGGAGATGAAGAAAATATACTGCTTTGCGAAAAAGACATCTGGCAGGGTGGGGCGTGTCCTCAGAAGATGGCAGCTGCTGTCACGTGTAGCTTTTCCCAGGGTAAAAAAGTCTCTT
>NW_023246902.1:0-2367 GCF_002007445.2 Ailuropoda melanoleuca | reverse complement strand
GCCTCGGTCCTGGCCAGCGGCCGCCGCCATTCCTGTGCTGCTGGGTTCAGCTGGGTCCTTTACCCCCGAGCCTCAGACCTGGGCCAGGCTTGGGTCTCGCTTCCCTCCCTGGGGCGGCCACAGCCACCTCTGCCTTCCCACGCTGGCCTCCATGATGGAAGGGACCAGTGGCCCCTCCAGCCCAGACTCTATACAGGCCTCTTGCTGGGCACAGATGCGCTGTGGCTGCCAAAGCCTGCATCCGCCCCATCTCCAGGGTAACGCAGAACTCCCCATACACTGCTTAAAATATCCTGCCATTCCCAGCCACAGGGCAGGCATGCGCTCTGTTCACGGCAGGGCTGCCCCCTGGGGAGGCGGGGGAGCCCCGAGGAGCGTGGTGGCAGGAAGTCCTTCCCTAGGGGTCCTCCTCTCCTGGGCGGTCACTGGGAAGGCCCCGGGCCAGCCCTCCTCTCCAGATTCAGACACGGCGGTCCCCAGGCTGCCCTCTGGCCTCCAGGAGGCAGGGCTGGCAGCTGCCCCTTCAGCCTCTGGGACACAGGCCACAGTCCCAGGGCCTCCGGCTGGCAGGTGCACGGGCTCTGCCCCCTAACTCCCCAGCCCTGCCTGGCGCTGGACCACTGGATCCTTAGCAAGGACCAGCTGAAGGACTCCCTGTCCTTGGAGAGCTTGGACTTCAGCTCGACCGGATCTTTCCCACCAACCGCGGCGCGGCCGCACTGGGCGAGGAGAGAGGGGCTGTCCTTGCTCCTTGTCACTCCTCACGAGATGGGCTTCTAGGCACATCTTCCAAGTGTGGCCTCCACATGTTCCTTCAACATCTCTCAGATTTAATTATTCTCATTTGTCAACAGCTGCTCAGAAGCATCAGGCAAAACATTCCCAAGCCGACCGGCTCAGCTAACTTCTCACTTAGGGACGGCTGCGTTCTCGGCGCCCGGTGGGGGTCAGGCCTTCATACCTCGCCTGGGCTGTGCCTCCCGCCCAGCATTCCTCGCAGCCATACAGCTGGGATGGCGCCCAGCCTCCCCTGGCCCTCCTCCCGCTGACGGAGCTCCGGGCTCTGGCTGGTGTTTCTCTGTCCCCCGTCACTACGCTCCTGCCTTCTGCTGGGAGCATGTCAACAGTGAGACACAGTCTGCTCTGTTCCCTGGTGCCCCCTGGCCAGGCGCAGGCTGAACCCAGCAGAGATGCCTGGGGTAGCAAGTGGCGGGGGAGTCGCACCCCCCCACCTCTGTATCTCCTCCCCGTCACTTCCTGCAGAGGACCCACCCCTGCCCAGCCCGACCCTCCTTCTCCACCTCCCTCTTCTCAGGCCCCACACCAGCCCCCTTTCCTGAGCCCCAGTCCCAGTGGGCACCCCCTGCTCCCAGCCACTTGTCCAGCCTCATCACCCCCCCCAGGCCAGGGTTCCACAAACAGTGCTTGGTGGGCCAGAGAGCAAATATTTGTCTGTTGGGGCCACAGCTCCCCCCCTGCATTATAGCACAAAAGCAGTCCCGGACGGCCCGCCGCCAGCAGGTGTCTGTGTCCCAACAGAATCTCACTGACAGAGCAGGCGGCAGCCCTGGTTTGCAGACGCCTGCCCTGGGCCCACACATCTGCCCACTGCCCAGGAACCTGTGGTGGCCAGTCCGAGCCCCTGGTCCAATCCTGGCTCTGCTTCGAATAATTGTGAAGCTTCTGGAAAGCAGGGGGGGATCCTCTCAAGGTCTCACCCTCCCCATCCTTAAAATGAAGATGTTCATTATACACACACAGGCTCAGAGTGAGTACTTGACAAGACGATCCGTGTGAAGCATTAATTGTTAATAAGAATTGTTATTGTCAATAATACCAGCCCTCCAGCTTTGCGTCTGGGAAAAAATGCCAACTTTTTTCATACCTCTGGGTCTCTGTGCTGTTCCTCCTGCCTGGGACACCCTTCCCTTCCTTATCCATCTGCCAAACTCCTACTCATCCTGCAAGACCTCGTGGGGACCACCCCTCCCATCTGCACTTCTGGCACAGCCCTTGTCACTGCCAGCGCTGCCGGCTGTGCCCGTAGTGCATGACACGTCTCTCTGTCACAGCCGAGCCCACTCTGTTTTGATGATCTCTTCCGCGTCTGTCTCTCCAGCACCCGTGCCCTCATCTGGGCTTAGTCATGCCTCCAACAGCGGCATCCGATGCGCAGAGGCTCACTCAGACTCATTCCTTCGGCAAAGAGGTGCTCGCAAGGAGTGCGGTGCCACCAGCACAGCTGGGACCTGCAGGGACCTGCTGGGGCGGGAGTGCAAGGGATGGAAGGGGAGAGCAGGCTGCGCAGGGGGTGGTCAGAGGCAGCCACTCTGAGGCAGGGTATTGAGTTTGAAGGAAACGAGGGAG
>NW_023246901.1:0-1346 GCF_002007445.2 Ailuropoda melanoleuca | reverse complement strand
AATTCCCCAGCATGTCCTGCAGCGTGCAGAGCAGCCTGCTGGAGTCAGGAACGCCCTGAGGCAGAGAGCCATGGGCAGCGGCACCCTCAGCTGTCTGCAGCACGCTGGCCTGGAAGGCGGTGTGGGACGCGGGGGCGGGGCTGACGTGCAGGCATCAGTAGAATCCCTCTTCCCGGCCTGGTTCAGCTGAAGAACATACATCATCCGGGTGGCTGTGGGGAGCCATCGAGGATGTTTTAAGAGGGTAGATGGCAGAGTCCAGTTTGTGTTTGAAGACAGTTACTCTAGAGGCCAGATCACATCTCAGAGTGTCCAACCACCTCCGTTCCTGTGGGAAGCATGCCTTTCCCTGGCTGTGGGGTGCTGTGATAGAGAGAGGGTGAGTCACAAGCCGGAAGGTAAGGGTTTGGCAGGTGGTCAGGACAAGGATTTGCTGGGACTGGAGGCTCCCAGCGCCCCGCCGGAGCCACAGCTGCCTGCAGTCTTTGGGATGTAGTCAAGTTCCCCTTCTGCCCCGGACACCCGGAGCCTGAGAGGAGGCTGCTGTGTCTGGGAACACAGCGAATGGGGGCAAACAAAACATCCTTCTGCACGGAGCAGGGGTGCAGGCAGCCGCCGGGTTCTCAGGGAACCTCCAGGAGAAGGCAGCCCGAGGCTTCGGGGCCCAGCTTTCTTGCATTCCATCAGACATTGGATTGGGGGGGAAAATGGCTGTTTTCCTATTTGGTCTAAATTCATTTCTCCCCTCCCCCACCCCTCCCTATGAAAGTCTGTCTGAAAGGAAAACAAAAGGTTTACAGCCAGCTGCCCTTCCTCTAAAGAACAAAGGGCATAGGACCTGGGGACAAACAAGCTAAGATGTGGTCTTTCTCTCCTGCCCAAAGTGATGTGACTTAGGCCAATGTCTTCGCCTCTCTGGCCTCTTCTGATCTCAAAAGCAGTGCCGTCCAGTAGAAATATTTCATGAGCAGCACATGCAAGCCACATGTGTAATTTTCAGTTTTCTCATAGCCACATTTAAAAAAAGAGCCTGGCTCATTCATCAAGCCTGTGATTCTTGATCTTGGGGTTGTGAGTTCAAGCCCCATGTTGAGTGTAGAGATTACTTAAAAATAAAATCTTCAGCGGTTGCCTGGGTGGCTCAGTCGGTTAAGCGTGTGCCTTCAGCTCAGGTCATGATCCCAGGATCCTGGGATCGACTTCCATGGGGGTCAGGCTCCCAGTTCAGTGGTGAGTCTGCTGCTCTTTCTGTCCCTCCCCCCACTTGTGCATGTACGCACTCTCTTTCTCTCTCTCTCTCACAAAAATAAATAAAATCTTTTTAAAAAATCTTTAGAGAGAGAGAA
>NW_023246900.1:0-2367 GCF_002007445.2 Ailuropoda melanoleuca | reverse complement strand
GGGGAAATCAGTTTCCTTGCTTTTTTCAGCTTCCAGAGGCCACCTGTGTCTCTTGGCTCAGGGCCCCGCCCACCATCTTCAAAGCTAGCTGCAGAGCCTCTTCAAATCTCTCTCGTTCTCTCTGACCTCTGCCTCCATCTTCACAGCTCACTCCCTCCTACTTCGACCCTCCTGCTTCTCTCTTATAGTTACAGTTAGGGCCCACCTGGATAATCCAGGATAATGTCCCCCAGTTCAAAATCTTTCTCTTAATCACATCTGCACAGTCCCTTTTGCCATGTGAGGTAACACATTCACAGGTTCCAGGGATTAGGATGTGGACATCTTGGGGTGTGTGGGGGAGGCATCATTCTGCCCACCACCATGCCTATAGAAACTTTTGGAGAGGTTTGTCACATAGTTGGGGGGGCCTCTTTAAAGAGTATACTCAATTATGACCACAGAGTTAGGGATGAAAGCAAATATTATTTAGGACAAGAAAGTAAATTGCAAATATCACAAACATGAAAAACAGAAAAAGATATGTCACACATATACGTATTATTTTATTTTACATTACATATTATATATAAATATTATGTGATCATATTTTTTCTGGGTTTTGTCATATTGGTAGTATTTATTACTTTTTCCCACTCTAAATAAATCCTCACTTTCATCTCTACTTTGCATTCTTTGAGCATATTTTGTGTAGTAACTTTATACTATTGAGTATAGTCTTCCTTAAAGAGAGCCCCCCATCCGTATGTCAAGACTTAGACCCCTAAAAAACCTGGATCTGTCCTGGACTAGAAAACACGTTTCTGAAGAGAATTTAATTGTTTTCTGAATTAAGTCAAGATCAGCTATGTCATTCAACTGAATTCTGCCAAAAATCCAAAAGAGCAACCTGACTCTAAAATTCCTACGGAAGAGTAAAGATCTTAGGACAGCTAAGGTATTTCTGGGGAAAATAGGATGAAGGGGATTTATGCCACCTGAGTTCAAGATCTATTAGCGAGGGACAATAATGAGAACAGTGTGTGTTGGTGGGAGGACAGAGAAATAGCTCAATGGAACAGAAGAGAGTCCAGAAACAGGCCCAAACACACTTGGGAACGTGACGTACGGCTGCCATGACATCACGCCTCTGCGGGGAGAGAGATGACAAAACAATGGCACCGGAACAACTGGTTTTCCATGTGGAAAAAATGTAATTGGATTCCTACCTATCACCATACCCCGAAGTAAATGCCCATTGAAGGATTAACCATGCAAATATTAGGAATTATAAAACTACTAGGAAAAAAAATAGGAGAATTTCGTGTACAATCTCAGGGAAGAGTTCTTAGTGGAAAAGCTCATAAAGGAAAAAACTGATGGATTGGGCAGCACCCACATTTAAAACTTCTGTAGGGCAAGGAAATCATAACAAAGCATTACCAAGCCACTGACCAGGAGAAGATTTTGCACCATGTAGAGTGTATCTGCCATATTTGATGGAGGATTTGTTCCAGAAGGTACAAAGAACTTCCACAAATCAGCAAGAGAAAGACAACGCAATAGAAGAACGGGCAAAGGCTATGAACAGGCATTCCCAGAAGGAAAATTCTGGATGGCCAGTAGACAGGAGAGATGAAGCCCAAATTCACCATTCGAGACATGCAAATTAAAACCAAGCAGAGAGACCATTCCATACGAACCACATGGCAAAACACACCAAGGCCGTCGGCGCCAGGAGGTACAGGGAAATGCAAACTGTCGTAGACTGCTTGTGGGCATACGAAGGAGTAGGACCACCTGAAAGACCAGTCTGGCAACGTTAGCCTAGTTGAAAATGTGCGTACTCCACCAGCCAGCACTTTCCCTTCTGGGGACTGGCCTTGGAGAAACTCTGTACCTGTGCTGCAGGTCGCTTTTCCCGGAGTGTTTCCTGCAGCAGCACTGTTGGTAATAGCAAGTAACTGAAAGCAACCTCAATGTCCAGCAACAGGAACCTGCATGAGCCACTGTGAACTACTCTCACGAAGGAATCACGGGCACCTGTTAAAGCGAATACTACGGATCTCTGTATGACAACATGAATAGATTTCAAAACCATAGTATGAAGTTTAAAAACCAAGTGATGGAATAAATACCTTTTTCCCCTGAATATGGACCCGAGGGTGGGATTGCTGGGCTGTGAGCATTTGCTCAACCTAGGAGACCCCGCCTATTCTCCGAAGCCAGTGCACCAATTTTCACCGTTATTCGTACATGAATCACGGTTGCTCCGTGGGTTTGGCAGGCGTTCGTCTTTCCCATCCTCTCTGTGTTAGTGAGTCTGGTGAATGTAGAGAGGGCACAGGGCAGCTGCTACTTGCCTCTCCCTGCTGACTGGTGAGGAGG
>NW_023246899.1:0-2367 GCF_002007445.2 Ailuropoda melanoleuca | reverse complement strand
TCAAAGACAATGCTAATGGATTTGAACATCCCTAAATTAAAATGTAATGCTCACAATAATTATGATTGACATAAAAATTACTCATAGGAAACAAAACTGAGTCACTTCAAATGGCTTTCCAATGCCATTATGATGGAATCTTTCTACTTACAAAATAAAAGCCTAACAATTCAGAGAGTAGCTCTCATGACTTTTGTTGAGGGGAAAGACATTGTAGAAAATCCCACAAATTATGTGTCAGACTCCAGCAATATAAGGCCTAGTAGAGTGGACACCAAAGTATATCTTTTTCCAACTGCTTATGTTTAGTTCCAAGAGATGGGACTCCCATAGCTCTGTGATACAGGGCAGCATTCAAAGATCAAACTTACATTTTTAACAAGTGCCAACTTTTGCTCAGCCAAACAAGGTGTCTTGGGATATGTTCTTACTTGAAGGGCAGTGAATATGATATAATTAACCCCTGAACAGCTGAAATACTAATATTAATAAGTACCTACTATGTGCTCCAAAATATGGTAAGTACTGAGTATACAGGATACAGTGTGACAATGTGGGCAAACACAAAGTCAGAGCAATAGAGCTGAACTCGGACACCATTGTACCTAGCACTGTTGCAAGCCCCTTTTATATATTTAGCTTCCCTAAGATAACTATGTGAGATCATAGCTCATCTTAAGGATGATAAAAGCTGTTTCAAACAGTTAAGAATAGGCACAGTGAGGCTGAGTGACAGAGGATGGGAAGCTAGGATTGTCTGATTGTAGGCCTGTGCTCTAAACCCCTCTAAACATTGCCTCCAATACCAAGGGGCCTAACTCAGAATCAGATTTGAATTGCCAGCAAATGGTAGCCTCATAAACCCAAAATGTCAACAGTAATGAAGTTTATGGAGCACACTTTAAGTGAACAGAGTATCTCTACAAGCATTATCTTTTATAACCCTCACAATCACTATCAGATTATTCCCTTCTTTAAAAAGTAGAAAATGGAAGGCTGCAATGGGGTTATATCAACATTAAACTGCTCTCAGACACAGGCATACAAACTATCTTTCTTGCTAAGACATTTATATTCTACTCATAGTCCTATTGTAAAACGAATCCTGGAATTCAATTAAACACTCATCTTGCAAACAAGAGCATAAGTGGAAATTCCTCACCGGCATTCATGCAAATAAGCAAAATAATGATGTTAAACCTACATCTAATCTTTTGTTGTACATAGGGAGTATCTGCTACAGCTACGGCTAAGTTACACATTCATAATGACAAAACCATGAAATGAATTTGTTTCCGTTCGTACCAGCAAAAAACTAAATAGGGGGAGGGCAAAGGGGTGAATTTGTTGTATTTCTCCAGTATTTCCTCCTGCTGGCAACACCCAGTAGCATTCCTCTAATTTGGAACTTGTTCTATGCTTTCTTACTTTTCTAACTTTCTAACTGCCTCTCCTGAACAACAACAAACCAAAATGGATCTATCACTGATACTTTTTTTTAATTCCCTTATATCATATTTAAATTTTGTATACAGCTACATTATTGTGTAGAACACATGCTTTTCTGCTAAGTTTTTTCCTGGAACATTAATTTTGCAATTTTCCTCATAAGTATTTGGAAAATATTGAGTAAAAATTATTAAATTCCTTTTTAAAAATTCTTTCTTGGAGCTTCATTATCTACAGCAAATGATGAAATTTAAAGCTGAGATAAAGTACACACCTTTTCCTAAATTTATCTATTTTTCTTAGAAAACAGTATGGCTCGGGATAGAGTACATATATTAACAGTAGTTTGGTAACTTCTCTGCAAAAGCAAGTTTGAGGAGAGAATGGGAACAATAGCACAGGTTTTCCCTTGGCCTTGATATATCTTAGATAAAGGTGAATCACTAATCTGCTGTTGTCCTTTAAGTGGTAGGAGCTGAAGGGTTAGGTGATTTGGGGGCAAAGAGGAGACACGTTGGCAGCCTAGTCTTTCTTACATTTCTGCCCTGTGTCCTGCGTGATGAAGACAGAGGCACTCTCTTCCTCCACGTCCTACCCTTGGCCTGGCAGCCCAAAGGGATATGATAAATACCCAGCTTCCTGGTTGTATCAAGCATTTTTGAATGTCCAAGGGCTGGGGAGGCCTGAAGAAGAGAAAACTTATATGTATCAAGTAGAACAAAGACCAAAGAAAGAAGCTCAGACATAGTAAATAAATTTACTACCTTTTCCTTCACCCTAGCAAATCATATGGCATGATTTCCTCTTCATGTGCTTCCTCTATGTTGACTGCATGACTAGAGAAGGATGTCAAAGTGTGTGAGGAAAATAAGTGTGTGTATTTTTTTTAAGATTTTATTTATTCATTTGAGAGAGAGA